>NW_028154581.1:0-163612 GCF_965231275.1 Zosterops lateralis
CTTTTCACTTGGAGAACACAGAAAACACACCAAGGTGCTGCTGCAAGCAAAGTTACAGAGGTTTCCCAGAGTGTTGCTTTTCTCGAGAAAAGAGCGCTTTACAGCGCTTTCTGGCTGCTAGAGACATGCAGAAAGAGCAAGTGTGGCAGAATGTGTTCCAAAGCAGCTGGAGCTACCACGGGCTCCCCACAGGCTTCTTTTCACTTGGAGAACACAGAAAACACACCAAGGTGCTGCTGCAAGCAAAGTTACAGAGGTTTCCCAGAGTGTTGCTTTTCTCGAGAAAAGAGCGCTTTACAGCGCTTTCTGGCTGCTAGAGACATGCAGAAAGAGCAAGTGTGGCAGAATGTGTTCCAAAGCAGCTGGAGCTACCACGGGCTCCGGACAGGCTTCTTTTCACTTGGAGAACACAGAAAACACACCAAGGTGCTGCTGCAAGCAAAGTTACAGAGGTTTCCCAGAGTGTTGCTTTTCTCGAGAAAAGAGCGCTTTACAGCGCTTTCTGGCTGCTAGAGACATGCAGAAAGAGCAAGTGTGGCAGAATGTGTTCCAAAGCAGCTGGAGCTACCACGGGCTCCGGACAGGCTTATTTTCACTTGGAGAACACAGAAAACACACCAAGGTGCTGCTGCAAGCAAAGTTACAGAGGTTTCCCAGAGTGTTGCTTTTCTCGAGAAAAGAGCGCTTTACAGCGCTTTCTGGCTGCTAGAGACATGCAGAAAGAGCAAGTGTGGCAGAATGTGTTCCAAAGCAGCTGGAGCTACCACGGGCTCCGGACAGGCTTCTTTTCACTTGGAGAACACAGAAAACACACCAAGGTGCTGCTGCAAGCAAAGTTACAGAGGTTTCCCAGAGTGTTGCTTTTCTCGAGAAAAGAGCGCTTTACAGCGCTTTCTGGCTGCTAGAGACATGCAGAAAGAGCAAGTGTGGCAGAATGTGTTCCAAAGCAGCTGGAGCTACCACGGGCTCCGGACAGGCTTCTTTTCACTTGGAGAACACAGAAAACACACCAAGGTGCTGCTGCAAGCAAAGTTACAGAGGTTTCCCAGAGTGTTGCTTTTCTCGAGAAAAGAGCGCTTTACAGCGCTTTCTGGCTGCTAGAGACATGCAGAAAGAGCAAGTGTGGCAGAATGTGTTCCAAAGCAGCTGGAGCTACCACGGGCTCCGGACAGGCTTATTTTCACTTGGAGAACACAGAAAACACACCAAGGTGCTGCTGCAAGCAAAGTTACAGAGGTTTCCCAGAGTGTTGCTTTTCTCGAGAAAAGAGCGCTTTACAGCGCTTTCTGGCTGCTAGAGACATGCAGAAAGAGCAAGTGTGGCAGAATGTGTTCCAAAGCAGCTGGAGCTACCACGGGCTCCGGACAGGCTTATTTTCACTTGGAGAACACAGAAAACACACCAAGGTGCTGCTGCAAGCAAAGTTACAGAGGTTTCCCAGAGTGTTGCTTTTCTCGAGAAAAGAGCGCTTTACAGCGCTTTCTGGCTGCTAGAGACATGCAGAAAGAGCAAGTGTGGCAGAATGTGTTCCAAAGCAGCTGGAGCTACCACGGGCTCCGGACAGGCTTCTTTTCACTTGGAGAACACAGAAAACACACCAAGGTGCTGCTGCAAGCAAAGTTACAGAGGTTTCCCAGAGTGTTGCTTTTCTCGAGAAAAGAGCGCTTTACAGCGCTTTCTGGCTGCTAGAGACATGCAGAAAGAGCAAGTGTGGCAGAATGTGTTCCAAAGCAGCTGGAGCTACCACGGGCTCCGGACAGGCTTCTTTTCACTTGGAGAACACAGAAAACACACCAAGGTGCTGCTGCAAGCAAAGTTACAGAGGTTTCCCAGAGTGTTGCTTTTCTCGAGAAAAGAGCGCTTTACAGCGCTTTCTGGCTGCTAGAGACATGCAGAAAGAGCAAGTGTGGCAGAATGTGTTCCAAAGCAGCTGGAGCTACCACGGGCTCCGGACAGGCTTCTTTTCACTTGGAGAACACAGAAAACACACCAAGGTGCTGCTGCAAGCAAAGTTACAGAGGTTTCCCAGAGTGTTGCTTTTCTCGAGAAAAGAGCGCTTTACAGCGCTTTCTGGCTGCTAGAGACATGCAGAAAGAGCAAGTGTGGCAGAATGTGTTCCAAAGCAGCTGGAGCTACCACGGGCTCCGGACAGGCTTCTTTTCACTTGGAGAACACAGAAAACACACCAAGGTGCTGCTGCAAGCAAAGTTACAGAGGTTTCCCAGAGTGTTGCTTTTCTCGAGAAAAGAGCGCTTTACAGCGCTTTCTGGCTGCTAGAGACATGCAGAAAGAGCAAGTGTGGCAGAATGTGTTCCAAAGCAGCTGGAGCTACCACGGGCTCCGGACAGGCTTCTTTTCACTTGGAGAACACAGAAAACACACCAAGGTGCTGCTGCAAGCAAAGTTACAGAGGTTTCCCAGAGTGTTGCTTTTCTCGAGAAAAGAGCGCTTTACAGCGCTTTCTGGCTGCTAGAGACATGCAGAAAGAGCAAGTGTGGCAGAATGTGTTCCAAAGCAGCTGGAGCTACCACGGGCTCCGGACAGGCTTCTTTTCACTTGGAGAACACAGAAAACACACCAAGGTGCTGCTGCAAGCAAAGTTACAGAGGTTTCCCAGAGTGTTGCTTTTCTCGAGAAAAGAGCGCTTTACAGCGCTTTCTGGCTGCTAGAGACATGCAGAAAGAGCAAGTGTGGCAGAATGTGTTCCAAAGCAGCTGGAGCTACCACGGGCTCCGGACAGGCTTATTTTCACTTGGAGAACACAGAAAACACACCAAGGTGCTGCTGCAAGCAAAGTTACAGAGGTTTCCCAGAGTGTTGCTTTTCTCGAGAAAAGAGCGCTTTACAGCGCTTTCTGGCTGCTAGAGACATGCAGAAAGAGCAAGTGTGGCAGAATGTGTTCCAAAGCAGCTGGAGCTACCACGGGCTCCGGACAGGCTTCTTTTCACTTGGAGAACACAGAAAACACACCAAGGTGCTGCTGCAAGCAAAGTTACAGAGGTTTCCCAGAGTGTTGCTTTTCTCGAGAAAAGAGCGCTTTACAGCGCTTTCTGGCTGCTAGAGACATGCAGAAAGAGCAAGTGTGGCAGAATGTGTTCCAAAGCAGCTGGAGCTACCACGGGCTCCCGACAGGCTTCTTTTCACTTGGAGAACACAGAAAACACACCAAGGTGCTGCTGCAAGCAAAGTTACAGAGGTTTCCCAGAGTGTTGCTTTTCTCGAGAAAAGAGCGCTTTACAGCGCTTTCTGGCTGCTAGAGACATGCAGAAAGAGCAAGTGTGGCAGAATGTGTTCCAAAGCAGCTGGAGCTACCACGGGCTCCGGACAGGCTTCTTTTCACTTGGAGAACACAGAAAACACACCAAGGTGCTGCTGCAAGCAAAGTTACAGGGGTTCCCAGAGTGTTGCTTTTCTCGAGAAAAGAGCGCTTTACAGCGCTTTCTGGCTGCTAGAGACATGCAGAAAGAGCAAGTGTGGCAGAATGTGTTCCAAAGCAGCTGGAGCTACCACGGGCTCCGGACAGGCTTATTTTCACTTGGAGAACACAGAAAACACACCAAGGTGCTGCTGCAAGCAAAGTTACAGAGGTTTCCCAGAGTGTTGCTTTTCTCGAGAAAAGAGCGCTTTACAGCGCTTTCTGGCTGCTAGAGACATGCAGAAAGAGCAAGTGTGGCAGAATGTGTTCCAAAGCAGCTGGAGCTACCACGGGCTCCGGACAGGCTTCTTTTCACTTGGAGAACACAGAAAACACACCAAGGTGCTGCTGCAAGCAAAGTTACAGAGGTTTCCCAGAGTGTTGCTTTTCTCGAGAAAAGAGCGCTTTACAGCGCTTTCTGGCTGCTAGAGACATGCAGAAAGAGCAAGTGTGGCAGAATGTGTTCCAAAGCAGCTGGAGCTACCACGGGCTCCGGACAGGCTTCTTTTCACTTGGAGAACACAGAAAACACACCAAGGTGCTGCTGCAAGCAAAGTTACAGAGGTTTCCCAGAGTGTTGCTTTTCTCGAGAAAAGAGCGCTTTACAGCGCTTTCTGGCTGCTAGAGACATGCAGAAAGAGCAAGTGTGGCAGAATGTGTTCCAAAGCAGCTGGAGCTACCACGGGCTCCGGACAGGCTTCTTTTCACTTGGAGAACACAGAAAACACACCAAGGTGCTGCTGCAAGCAAAGTTACAGAGGTTTCCCAGAGTGTTGCTTTTCTCGAGAAAAGAGCGCTTTACAGCGCTTTCTGGCTGCTAGAGACATGCAGAAAGAGCAAGTGTGGCAGAATGTGTTCCAAAGCAGCTGGAGCTACCACGGGCTCCGGACAGGCTTCTTTTCACTTGGAGAACACAGAAAACACACCAAGGTGCTGCTGCAAGCAAAGTTACAGAGGTTTCCCAGAGTGTTGCTTTTCTCGAGAAAAGAGCGCTTTACAGCGCTTTCTGGCTGCTAGAGACATGCAGAAAGAGCAAGTGTGGCAGAATGTGTTCCAAAGCAGCTGGAGCTACCACGGGCTCCGGACAGGCTTCTTTTCACTTGGAGAACACAGAAAACACACCAAGGTGCTGCTGCAAGCAAAGTTACAGAGGTTTCCCAGAGTGTTGCTTTTCTCGAGAAAAGAGCGCTTTACAGCGCTTTCTGGCTGCTAGAGACATGCAGAAAGAGCAAGTGTGGCAGAATGTGTTCCAAAGCAGCTGGAGCTGCCACGGGCTCCGGACAGGCTTATTTTCACTTGGAGAACACAGAAAACACACCAAGGTGCTGCTGCAAGCAAAGTTACAGAGGTTTCCCAGAGTGTTGCTTTTGTGTTGCTTTTCTCGAGAAAAGAGCGCTTTACAGCGCTTTCTGGCTGCTAGAGACATGCAGAAAGAGCAAGTGTGGCAGAATGTGTTCCAAAGCAGCTGGAGCTACCACGGGCTCCGGACAGGCTTCTTTTCACTTGGAGAACACAGAAAACACACCAAGGTGCTGCTGCAAGCAAAGTTACAGAGGTTTCCCAGAGTGTTGCTTTTCTCGAGAAAAGAGCGCTTTACAGCGCTTTCTGGCTGCTAGAGACATGCAGAAAGAGCAAGTGTGGCAGAATGTGTTCCAAAGCAGCTGGAGCTACCACGGGCTCCGGACAGGCTTCTTTTCACTTGGAGAACACAGAAAACACACCAAGGTGCTGCTGCAAGCAAAGTTACAGAAGTCCCCCTGAGTGTTGCTTTTCTCGAGAAAAGAGCGCTTTACAGCGCTTTCTGGCTGCTAGAGACATGCAGAAAGAGCAAGTGTGGCAGAATGTGTTCCAAAGCAGCTGGAGCTACCACGGGCTCCGGACAGGCTTCTTTTCACTTGGAGAACACAGAAAACACACCAAGGTGCTGCTGCAAGCAAAGTTACAGAGGTTTCCCAGAGTGTTGCTTTTCTCGAGAAAAGAGCGCTTTACAGCGCTTTCTGGCTGCTAGAGACATGCAGAAAGAGCAAGTGTGGCAGAATGTGTTCCAAAGCAGCTGGAGCTACCACGGGCTCCGGACAGGCTTCTTTTCACTTGGAGAACACAGAAAACACACCAAGGTGCTGCTGCAAGCAAAGTTACAGAGGTTTCCCAGAGTGTTGCTTTTCTCGAGAAAAGAGCGCTTTACAGCGCTTTCTGGCTGCTAGAGAGCAAGTGTGGCAGAATGTGTTCCAAAGCAGCTGGAGCTACCACGGGCTCCGGACAGGCTTCTTTTCACTTGGAGAACACAGAAAACACACCAAGGTGCTGCTGCAAGCAAAGTTACAGGGGTCCCCAGAGTGTTGCTTTTCTCGAGAAAAGAGCGCTTTACAGCGCTTTCTGGCTGCTAGAGACACGCAGAAAGAGCAAGTGTGGCAGAATATGTTCCAAAGCAGCTGGAGCTACCACGGGCTCCGGACAGGCTTCTTTTCACTTGGAGAACACAGAAAACACACCAAGGTGCTGCTGCAAGCAAAGTTACAGAGGTTTCCCAGAGTGTTGCTTTTCTCGAGAAAAGAGCGCTTTACAGCGCTTTCTGGCTGCTAGAGACATGCAGAAAGAGCAAGTGTGGCAGAATGTGTTCCAAAGCAGCTGGAGCTACCACGGGCTCCGGACAGGCTTCTTTTCACTTGGAGAACACAGAAAACACACCAAGGTGCTGCTGCAAGCAAAGTTACAGAGGTTTCCCAGAGTGTTGCTTTTCTCGAGAAAAGAGCGCTTTACAGCGCTTTCTGGCTGCTAGAGACATGCAGAAAGAGCAAGTGTGGCAGAATGTGTTCCAAAGCAGCTGGAGCTACCACGGGCTCCGGACAGGCTTCTTTTCACTTGGAGAACACAGAAAACACACCAAGGTGCTGCTGCAAGCAAAGTTACAGAGGTTTCCCAGAGTGTTGCTTTTCTCGAGAAAAGAGCGCTTTACAGCGCTTTCTGGCTGCTAGAGACATGCAGAAAGAGCAAGTGTGGCAGAATGTGTTCCAAAGCAGCTGGAGCTACCACGGGCTCCGGACAGGCTTCTTTTCACTTGGAGAACACAGAAAACACACCAAGGTGCTGCTGCAAGCAAAGTTACAGAGGTTTCCCAGAGTGTTGCTTTTCTCGAGAAAAGAGCGCTTTACAGCGCTTTCTGGCTGCTAGAGACATGCAGAAAGAGCAAGTGTGGCAGAATGTGTTCCAAAGCAGCTGGAGCTACCACGGGCTCCGGACAGGCTTCTTTTCACTTGGAGAACACAGAAAACACACCAAGGTGCTGCTGCAAGCAAAGTTACAGAGGTTTCCCAGAGTGTTGCTTTTCTCGAGAAAAGAGCGCTTTACAGCGCTTTCTGGCTGCTAGAGACATGCAGAAAGAGCAAGTGTGGCAGAATGTGTTCCAAAGCAGCTGGAGCTACCACGGGCTCCGGACAGGCTTCTTTTCACTTGGAGAACACAGAAAACACACCAAGGTGCTGCTGCAAGCAAAGTTACAGAGGTTTCCCAGAGTGTTGCTTTTCTCGAGAAAAGAGCGCTTTACAGCGCTTTCTGGCTGCTAGAGACATGCAGAAAGAGCAAGTGTGGCAGAATGTGTTCCAAAGCAGCTGGAGCTGCCACGGGCTCCGGACAGGCTTATTTTCACTTGGAGAACACAGAAAACACACCAAGGTGCTGCTGCAAGCAAAGTTACAGAGGTTTCCCAGAGTGTTGCTTTTGTGTTGCTTTTCTCGAGAAAAGAGCGCTTTACAGCGCTTTCTGGCTGCTAGAGACATGCAGAAAGAGCAAGTGTGGCAGAATGTGTTCCAAAGCAGCTGGAGCTACCACGGGCTCCGGACAGGCTTCTTTTCACTTGGAGAACACAGAAAACACACCAAGGTGCTGCTGCAAGCAAAGTTACAGAGGTTTCCCAGAGTGTTGCTTTTCTCGAGAAAAGAGCGCTTTACAGCGCTTTCTGGCTGCTAGAGACATGCAGAAAGAGCAAGTGTGGCAGAATGTGTTCCAAAGCAGCTGGAGCTACCACGGGCTCCGGACAGGCTTCTTTTCACTTGGAGAACACAGAAAACACACCAAGGTGCTGCTGCAAGCAAAGTTACAGAGGTTTCCCAGAGTGTTGCTTTTCTCGAGAAAAGAGCGCTTTACAGCGCTTTCTGGCTGCTAGAGACATGCAGAAAGAGCAAGTGTGGCAGAATGTGTTCCAAAGCAGCTGGAGCTACCACGGGCTCCGGACAGGCTTCTTTTCACTTGGAGAACACAGAAAACACACCAAGGTGCTGCTGCAAGCAAAGTTACAGAGGTTTCCCAGAGTGTTGCTTTTCTCGAGAAAAGAGCGCTTTACAGCGCTTTCTGGCTGCTAGAGACATGCAGAAAGAGCAAGTGTGGCAGAATGTGTTCCAAAGCAGCTGGAGCTGCCACGGGCTCCGGACAGGCTTATTTTCACTTGGAGAACACAGAAAACACACCAAGGTGCTGCTGCAAGCAAAGTTACAGAGGTTTCCCAGAGTGTTGCTTTTGTGTTGCTTTTCTCGAGAAAAGAGCGCTTTACAGCGCTTTCTGGCTGCTAGAGACATGCAGAAAGAGCAAGTGTGGCAGAATGTGTTCCAAAGCAGCTGGAGCTACCACGGGCTCCGGACAGGCTTCTTTTCACTTGGAGAACACAGAAAACACACCAAGGTGCTGCTGCAAGCAAAGTTACAGAGGTTTCCCAGAGTGTTGCTTTTCTCGAGAAAAGAGCGCTTTACAGCGCTTTCTGGCTGCTAGAGACATGCAGAAAGAGCAAGTGTGGCAGAATGTGTTCCAAAGCAGCTGGAGCTACCACGGGCTCCGGACAGGCTTCTTTTCACTTGGAGAACACAGAAAACACACCAAGGTGCTGCTGCAAGCAAAGTTACAGAAGTCCCCCTGAGTGTTGCTTTTCTCGAGAAAAGAGCGCTTTACAGCGCTTTCTGGCTGCTAGAGACATGCAGAAAGAGCAAGTGTGGCAGAATGTGTTCCAAAGCAGCTGGAGCTACCACGGGCTCCGGACAGGCTTATTTTCACTTGGAGAACACAGAAAACACACCAAGGTGCTGCTGCAAGCAAAGTTACAGAGGTTTCCCAGAGTGTTGCTTTTCTCGAGAAAAGAGCGCTTTACAGCGCTTTCTGGCTGCTAGAGACATGCAGAAAGAGCAAGTGTGGCAGAATGTGTTCCAAAGCAGCTGGAGCTACCACGGGCTCCGGACAGGCTTCTTTTCACTTGGAGAACACAGAAAACACACCAAGGTGCTGCTGCAAGCAAAGTTACAGAGGTTTCCCAGAGTGTTGCTTTTCTCGAGAAAAGAGCGCTTTACAGCGCTTTCTGGCTGCTAGAGACATGCAGAAAGAGCAAGTGTGGCAGAATGTGTTCCAAAGCAGCTGGAGCTACCACGGGCTCCGGACAGGCTTCTTTTCACTTGGAGAACACAGAAAACACACCAAGGTGCTGCTGCAAGCAAAGTTACAGGGGTCCCCAGAGTGTTGCTTTTCTCGAGAAAAGAGCGCTTTACAGCGCTTTCTGGCTGCTAGAGACATGCAGAAAGAGCAAGTGTGGCAGAATATGTTCCAAAGCAGCTGGAGCTACCACGGGCTCCGGACAGGCTTCTTTTCACTTGGAGAACACAGAAAACACACCAAGGTGCTGCTGCAAGCAAAGTTACAGAGGTTTCCCAGAGTGTTGCTTTTCTCGAGAAAAGAGCGCTTTACAGCGCTTTCTGGCTGCTAGAGACATGCAGAAAGAGCAAGTGTGGCAGAATGTGTTCCAAAGCAGCTGGAGCTACCACGGGCTCCGGACAGGCTTCTTTTCACTTGGAGAACACAGAAAACACACCAAGGTGCTGCTGCAAGCAAAGTTACAGAGGTTTCCCAGAGTGTTGCTTTTCTCGAGAAAAGAGCGCTTTACAGCGCTTTCTGGCTGCTAGAGACATGCAGAAAGAGCAAGTGTGGCAGAATGTGTTCCAAAGCAGCTGGAGCTACCACGGGCTCCGGACAGGCTTCTTTTCACTTGGAGAACACAGAAAACACACCAAGGTGCTGCTGCAAGCAAAGTTACAGAGGTTTCCCAGAGTGTTGCTTTTCTCGAGAAAAGAGCGCTTTACAGCGCTTTCTGGCTGCTAGAGACATGCAGAAAGAGCAAGTGTGGCAGAATGTGTTCCAAAGCAGCTGGAGCTACCACGGGCTCCGGACAGGCTTCTTTTCACTTGGAGAACACAGAAAACACACCAAGGTGCTGCTGCAAGCAAAGTTACAGAGGTTTCCCAGAGTGTTGCTTTTCTCGAGAAAAGAGCGCTTTACAGCGCTTTCTGGCTGCTAGAGACATGCAGAAAGAGCAAGTGTGGCAGAATGTGTTCCAAAGCAGCTGGAGCTACCACGGGCTCCGGACAGGCTTCTTTTCACTTGGAGAACACAGAAAACACACCAAGGTGCTGCTGCAAGCAAAGTTACAGAGGTTTCCCAGAGTGTTGCTTTTCTCGAGAAAAGAGCGCTTTACAGCGCTTTCTGGCTGCTAGAGACATGCAGAAAGAGCAAGTGTGGCAGAATGTGTTCCAAAGCAGCTGGAGCTACCACGGGCTCCGGACAGGCTTCTTTTCACTTGGAGAACACAGAAAACACACCAAGGTGCTGCTGCAAGCAAAGTTACAGAGGTTTCCCAGAGTGTTGCTTTTCTCGAGAAAAGAGCGCTTTACAGCGCTTTCTGGCTGCTAGAGACATGCAGAAAGAGCAAGTGTGGCAGAATGTGTTCCAAAGCAGCTGGAGCTGCCACGGGCTCCGGACAGGCTTATTTTCACTTGGAGAACACAGAAAACACACCAAGGTGCTGCTGCAAGCAAAGTTACAGAGGTTTCCCAGAGTGTTGCTTTTGTGTTGCTTTTCTCGAGAAAAGAGCGCTTTACAGCGCTTTCTGGCTGCTAGAGACATGCAGAAAGAGCAAGTGTGGCAGAATGTGTTCCAAAGCAGCTGGAGCTACCACGGGCTCCGGACAGGCTTCTTTTCACTTGGAGAACACAGAAAACACACCAAGGTGCTGCTGCAAGCAAAGTTACAGAGGTTTCCCAGAGTGTTGCTTTCTCGAGAAAAGAGCGCTTTACAGCGCTTTCTGGCTGCTAGAGACATGCAGAAAGAGCAAGTGTGGCAGAATGTGTTCCAAAGCAGCTGGAGCTACCACGGGCTCCGGACAGGCTTATTTTCACTTGGAGAACACAGAAAACACACCAAGGTGCTGCTGCAAGCAAAGTTACAGAGGTTTCCCAGAGTGTTGCTTTTCTCGAGAAAAGAGCGCTTTACAGCGCTTTCTGGCTGCTAGAGACATGCAGAAAGAGCAAGTGTGGCAGAATGTGTTCCAAAGCAGCTGGAGCTACCACGGGCTCCGGACAGGCTTCTTTTCACTTGGAGAACACAGAAAACACATCAAGGTGCTGCTGCAAGCAAAGTTACAGAGGTTTCCCAGAGTGTTGCTTTTCTCGAGAAAAGAGCGCTTTACAGCGCTTTCTGGCTGCTAGAGACATGCAGAAAGAGCAAGTGTGGCAGAATGTGTTCCAAAGCAGCTGGAGCTACCACGGGCTCCGGACAGGCTTCTTTTCACTTGGAGAACACAGAAAACACACCAAGGTGCTGCTGCAAGCAAAGTTACAGAGGTTTCCCAGAGTGTTGCTTTTCTCGAGAAAAGAGCGCTTTACAGCGCTTTCTGGCTGCTAGAGACATGCAGAAAGAGCAAGTGTGGCAGAATGTGTTCCAAAGCAGCTGGAGCTACCACGGGCTCCGGACAGGCTTCTTTTCACTTGGAGAACACAGAAAACACACCAAGGTGCTGCTGCAAGCAAAGTTACAGAGGTTTCCCAGAGTGTTGCTTTTCTCGAGAAAAGAGCGCTTTACAGCGCTTTCTGGCTGCTAGAGACATGCAGAAAGAGCAAGTGTGGCAGAATGTGTTCCAAAGCAGCTGGAGCTACCACGGGCTCCGGGACAGGCTTCTTTTCACTTGGAGAACACAGAAAACACACCAAGGTGCTGCTGCAAGCAAAGTTACAGAGGTTTCCCAGAGTGTTGCTTTTCTCGAGAAAAGAGCGCTTTACAGCGCTTTCTGGCTGCTAGAGACATGCAGAAAGAGCAAGTGTGGCAGAATGTGTTCCAAAGCAGCTGGAGCTACCACGGGCTCCGGACAGGCTTATTTTCACTAGGAGAACACAGAAAACACACCAAGGTGCTGCTGCAAGCAAAGTTACAGAGGTTTCCCAGAGGGTTGCTTTTCTCGAGAAAAGAGCGCTTTACAGCGCTTTCTGGCTGCTAGAGACATGCAGAAAGAGCAAGTGTGGCAGAATGTGTTCCAAAGCAGCTGGAGCTACCACGGCTCCGGACAGGCTTCTTTTCACTTGGAGAACACAGAAAACACACCAAGGTGCTGCTGCAAGCAAAGTTACAGAAGTCCCCCTGAGTGGTTGCTTTTCTCGAGAAAAGAGCGCTTTACAGCGCTTTCTGGCTGCTAGAGACACGCAGAAAGAGCAAGTGTGGCAGAATGTGTTCCAAAGCAGCTGGAGCTACCACGGGCTCCGGACAGGCTTCTTTTCACTTGGAGAACACAGAAAACACACCAAGGTGCTGCTGCAAGCAAAGTTACAGAGGTTTCCCAGAGTGTTGCTTTTCTCGAGAAAAGAGCGCTTTACAGCGCTTTCTGGCTGCTAGAGACATGCAGAAAGAGCAAGTGTGGCAGAATGTGTTCCAAAGCAGCTGGAGCTACCACGGGCTCCGGACAGGCTTATTTTCACTAGGAGAACACAGAAAACACACCAAGGTGCTGCTGCAAGCAAAGTTACACAAGTCCCCCTGAGTGTTGCTTTTCTCGAGAAAAGAGCACTTTACAGTGCTTTCTGGCTGCTAGAGACATGCAGAAAGAGCAAGTGTGGCAGAATGTGTTCCAAAGCAGCTGGAGCTACCACGGGCTCCGGACAGGCTTCTTTTCACTTGGAGAACACAGAAAACACACCAAGGTGCTGCTGCAAGCAAAGTTACAGAGGTTTCCCAGAGTGTTGCTTTTCTCGAGAAAAGAGCTTTACAGCGCTTTCTGGCTGCTAGAGACATGCAGAAAGAGCAAGTGTGGCAGAATGTGTTCCAAAGCGGCTGGAGCTACCACGGGCTCCGGACAGGCTTATTTTCACTTGGAGAACACAGAAAACACACCAAGGTGCTGCTGCAAGCAAAGTTACAGAAGTCCCCCTGAGTGTTGCTTTTCTCGAGAAAAGAGCGCTTTACAGCGCTTTCTGGCTGCTAGAGACATGCAGAAAGAGCAAGTGTGGCAGAATGTGTTCCAAAGCAGCTGGAGCTACCACGGGCTCCGGACAGGCTTATTTTCACTTGGAGAACACAGAAAACACACCAAGGTGCTGCTGCAAGCAAAGTTACAGAGGTTTCCCAGAGTGTTGCTTTTCTCGAGAAAAGAGCGCTTTACAGCGCTTTCTGGCTGCTAGAGACATGCAGAAAGAGCAAGTGTGGCAGAATGTGTTCCAAAGCAGCTGGAGCTACCACGGGCTCCGGACAGGCTTATTTTCACTTGGAGAACACAGAAAACACACCAAGGTGCTGCTGCAAGCAAAGTTACAGAAGTCCCCCTGAGTGTTGCTTTTCTCGAGAAAAGAGCGCTTTACAGCGCTTTCTGGCTGCTAGAGACATGCAGAAAGAGCAAGTGTGGCAGAATGTGTTCCAAAGCAGCTGGAGCTACCACGGGCTCCGGACAGGCTTATTTTCACTTGGAGAACACAGAAAACACACCAAGGTGCTGCTGCAAGCAAAGTTACAGAGGTTTCCCAGAGTGTTGCTTTTCTCGAGAAAAGAGCGCTTTACAGCGCTTTCTGGCTGCTAGAGACATGCAGAAAGAGCAAGTGTGGCAGAATGTGTTCCAAAGCAGCTGGAGCTACCACGGGCTCCGGACAGGCTTATTTTCACTAGGAGAACACAGAAAACACACCAAGGTGCTGCTGCAAGCAAAGTTACACAAGTCCCCCTGAGTGTTGCTTTTCTCGAGAAAAGAGCACTTTACAGTGCTTTCTGGCTGCTAGAGACATGCAGAAAGAGCAAGTGTGGCAGAATGTGTTCCAAAGCAGCTGGAGCTACCACGGGCTCCGGACAGGCTTATTTTCACTTGGAGAACACAGAAAACACACCAAGGTGCTGCTGCAAGCAAAGTTACAGAGGTTTCCCAGAGTGTTGCTTTTCTCGAGAAAAGAGCGCTTTACAGCGCTTTCTGGCTGCTAGAGACATGCAGAAAGAGCAAGTGTGGCAGAATGTGTTCCAAAGCGGCTGGAGCTACCACGGGCTCCGGACAGGCTTATTTTCACTTGGAGAACACAGAAAACACACCAAGGTGCTGCTGCAAGCAAAGTTACAGAAGTCCCCCTGAGTGTTGCTTTTCTCGAGAAAAGAGCGCTTTACAGCGCTTTCTGGCTGCTAGAGACACGCAGAAAGAGCAAGTGTGGCAGAATGTGTTCCAAAGCAGCTGGAGCTACCACGGGCTCCGGACAGGCTTCTTTTCACTTGGAGAACACAGAAAACACACCAAGGTGCTGCTGCAAGCAAAGTTACAGAGGTTTCCCAGAGTGTTGCTTTTCTCGAGAAAAGAGCGCTTTACAGCGCTTTCTGGCTGCTAGAGACATGCAGAAAGAGCAAGTGTGGCAGAATGTGTTCCAAAGCAGCTGGAGCTACCACGGGCTCCGGACAGGCTTATTTTCACTAGGAGAACACAGAAAACACACCAAGGTGCTGCTGCAAGCAAAGTTACACAAGTCCCCCTGAGTGTTGCTTTTCTCGAGAAAAGAGCACTTTACAGTGCTTTCTGGCTGCTAGAGACATGCAGAAAGAGCAAGTGTGGCAGAATGTGTTCCAAAGCAGCTGGAGCTACCACGGGCTCCGGACAGGCTTCTTTTCACTTGGAGAACACAGAAAACACACCAAGGTGCTGCTGCAAGCAAAGTTACAGAGGTTTCCCAGAGTGTTGCTTTTCTCGAGAAAAGAGCTTTACAGCGCTTTCTGGCTGCTAGAGACATGCAGAAAGAGCAAGTGTGGCAGAATGTGTTCCAAAGCGGCTGGAGCTACCACGGGCTCCGGACAGGCTTATTTTCACTTGGAGAACACAGAAAACACACCAAGGTGCTGCTGCAAGCAAAGTTACAGAAGTCCCCCTGAGTGTTGCTTTTCTCGAGAAAAGAGCGCTTTACAGCGCTTTCTGGCTGCTAGAGACATGCAGAAAGAGCAAGTGTGGCAGAATGTGTTCCAAAGCAGCTGGAGCTACCACGGGCTCCGGACAGGCTTATTTTCACTTGGAGAACACAGAAAACACACCAAGGTGCTGCTGCAAGCAAAGTTACAGAGGTTTCCCAGAGTGTTGCTTTTCTCGAGAAAAGAGCGCTTTACAGCGCTTTCTGGCTGCTAGAGACATGCAGAAAGAGCAAGTGTGGCAGAATGTGTTCCAAAGCAGCTGGAGCTACCACGGGCTCCGGACAGGCTTATTTTCACTTGGAGAACACAGAAAACACACCAAGGTGCTGCTGCAAGCAAAGTTACACAAGTCCCCCTGAGTGTTGCTTTTCTCGAGAAAAGAGCACTTTACAGTGCTTTCTGGCTGCTAGAGACATGCAGAAAGAGCAAGTGTGGCAGAATGTGTTCCAAAGCAGCTGGAGCTACCACGGGCTCCGGACAGGCTTATTTTCACTTGGAGAACACAGAAAACACACCAAGGTGCTGCTGCAAGCAAAGTTACAGAGGTTTCCCAGAGTGTTGCTTTTCTCGAGAAAAGAGCGCTTTACAGCGCTTTCTGGCTGCTAGAGACATGCAGAAAGAGCAAGTGTGGCAGAATGTGTTCCAAAGCGGCTGGAGCTACCACGGGCTCCGGACAGGCTTATTTTCACTTGGAGAACACAGAAAACACACCAAGGTGCTGCTGCAAGCAAAGTTACAGAAGTCCCCCTGAGTGTTGCTTTTCTCGAGAAAAGAGCGCTTTACAGCGCTTTCTGGCTGCTAGAGACATGCAGAAAGAGCAAGTGTGGCAGAATGTGTTCCAAAGCAGCTGGAGCTACCACGGGCTCCGGACAGGCTTCTTTTCACTTGGAG
Source organism: Zosterops lateralis (assembly GCF_965231275.1). Classification (NCBI taxonomy): domain Eukaryota; kingdom Metazoa; phylum Chordata; class Aves; order Passeriformes; family Zosteropidae; genus Zosterops; species Zosterops lateralis. Next base: position 15,524 of record NW_028154581.1, read on the forward strand.
AACACAGAAAACACACCAAGGTGCTGCTGCAAGCAAAGTTACAGAGGTTTCCCAGAGTGTTGCTTTTCTCGAGAAAAGAGCGCTTTACAGCGCTTTCTGGCTGCTAGAGACATGCAGAAAGAGCAAGTGTGGCAGAATGTGTTCCAAAGCAGCTGGAGCTACCACGGGCTCCGGACAGGCTTATTTTCACTTGGAGAACACAGAAAACACACCAAGGTGCTGCTGCAAGCAAAGTTACAGAGGTTTCCCAGAGTGTTGCTTTTCTCGAGAAAAGAGCGCTTTACAGCGCTTTCTGGCTGCTAGAGACATGCAGAAAGAGCAAGTGTGGCAGAATGTGTTCCAAAGCAGCTGGAGCTACCACGGGCTCCGGACAGGCTTCTTTTCACTAGGAGAACACAGAAAACACACCAAGGTGCTGCTGCAAGCAAAGTTACAGAGGTTTCCCAGAGTGTTGCTTTTCTCGAGAAAAGAGCGCTTTACAGCGCTTTCTGGCTGCTAGAGACATGCAGAAAGAGCAAGTGTGGCAGAATGTGTTCCAAAGCGGCTGGAGCTACCACGGGCTCCGGACAGGCTTATTTTCACTTGGAGAACACAGAAAACACACCAAGGTGCTGCTGCAAGCAAAGTTACAGAAGTCCCCCTGAGTGTTGCTTTTCTCGAGAAAAGAGCGCTTTACAGCGCTTTCTGGCTGCTAGAGACATGCAGAAAGAGCAAGTGTGGCAGAATGTGTTCCAAAGCAGCTGGAGCTACCACGGGCTCCGGACAGGCTTCTTTTCACTTGGAGAACACAGAAAACACACCAAGGTGCTGCTGCAAGCAAAGTTACAGAGGTTTCCCAGAGTGTTGCTTTTCTCGAGAAAAGAGCGCTTTACAGCGCTTTCTGGCTGCTAGAGACATGCAGAAAGAGCAAGTGTGGCAGAATGTGTTCCAAAGCAGCTGGAGCTACCACGGGCTCCGGACAGGCTTATTTTCACTTGGAGAACACAGAAAACACACCAAGGTGCTGCTGCAAGCAAAGTTACAGAGGTTTCCCAGAGTGTTGCTTTTCTCGAGAAAAGAGCGCTTTACAGCGCTTTCTGGCTGCTAGAGACATGCAGAAAGAGCAAGTGTGGCAGAATGTGTTCCAAAGCAGCTGGAGCTACCACGGGCTCCGGACAGGCTTATTTTCACTTGGAGAACACAGAAAACACACCAAGGTGCTGCTGCAAGCAAAGTTACAGAGGTTTCCCAGAGTGTTGCTTTTCTCGAGAAAAGAGCGCTTTACAGCGCTTTCTGGCTGCTAGAGACATGCAGAAAGAGCAAGTGTGGCAGAATGTGTTCCAAAGCAGCTGGAGCTACCACGGGCTCCGGACAGGCTTATTTTCACTAGGAGAACACAGAAAACACACCAAGGTGCTGCTGCAAGCAAAGTTACACAAGTCCCCCTGAGTGTTGCTTTTCTCGAGAAAAGAGCGTTTTACAGCGCTTTCTGGCTGCTAGAGACATGCAGAAAGAGCAAGTGTGGCAGAATGTGTTCCAAAGCAGCTGGAGCTACCACGGGCTCCGGACAGGCTTCTTTTCACTAGGAGAACACAGAAAACACACCAAGGTGCTGCTGCAAGCAAAGTTACACAAGTCCCCCTGAGTGTTGCTTTTCTCGAGAAAAGAGCGCTTTACAGCGCTTTCTGGCTGCTAGAGACATGCAGAAAGAGCAAGTGTGGCAGAATGTGTTCCAAAGCAGCTGGAGCTACCACGGGCTCCGGACAGGCTTATTTTCACTTGGAGAACACAGAAAACACACCAAGGTGCTGCTGCAAGCAAAGTTACAGAGGTTTCCCAGAGTGTTGCTTTTCTCGAGAAAAGAGCGCTTTACAGCGCTTTCTGGCTGCTAGAGACATGCAGAAAGAGCAAGTGTGGCAGAATGTGTTCCAAAGCAGCTGGAGCTACCACGGGCTCCGGACAGGCTTATTTTCACTTGGAGAACACAGAAAACACACCAAGGTGCTGCTGCAAGCAAAGTTACAGAGGTTTCCCAGAGTGTTGCTTTTCTCGAGAAAAGAGCGCTTTACAGCGCTTTCTGGCTGCTAGAGACATGCAGAAAGAGCAAGTGTGGCAGAATGGGTTCCAAAGCAGCTGGAGCTACCACGGGCTCCGGACAGGCTTATTTTCACTTGGAGAACACAGAAAACACACCAAGGTGCTGCTGCAAGCAAAGTTACAGAGGTTTCCCAGAGTGTTGCTTTTCTCGAGAAAAGAGCGCTTTACAGCGCTTTCTGGCTGCTAGAGACATGCAGAAAGAGCAAGTGTGGCAGAATGTGTTCCAAAGCAGCTGGAGCTACCACGGGCTCCGGACAGGCTTATTTTCACTTGGAGAACACAGAAAACACACCAAGGTGCTGCTGCAAGCAAAGTTACAGAGGTTTCCCAGAGTGTTGCTTTTCTCGAGAAAAGAGCGCTTTACAGCGCTTTCTGGCTGCTAGAGACATGCAGAAAGAGCAAGTGTGGCAGAATGTGTTCCAAAGCAGCTGGAGCTACCACGGGCTCCGGACAGGCTTATTTTCACTTGGAGAACACAGAAAACACACCAAGGTGCTGCTGCAAGCAAAGTTACAGAAGTCCCCCTGAGTGTTGCTTTTCTCGAGAAAAGAGCGTTTTACAGCGCTTTCTGGCTGCTAGAGACATGCAGAAAGAGCAAGTGTGGCAGAATGTGTTCCAAAGCAGCTGGAGCTACCACGGGCTCCGGACAGGCTTCTTTTCACTTGGAGAACACAGAAAACACACCAAGGTGCTGCTGCAAGCAAAGTTACAGAAGTCCCCCTGAGTGTTGCTTTTCTCGAGAAAAGAGCGCTTTACAGCGCTTTCTGGCTGCTAGAGACATGCAGAAAGAGCAAGTGTGGCAGAATGTGTTCCAAAGCAGCTGGAGCTACCACGGGCTCCGGACAGGCTTATTTTCACTTGGAGAACACAGAAAACACACCAAGGTGCTGCTGCAAGCAAAGTTACAGAGGTTTCCCAGAGTGTTGCTTTTCTCGAGAAAAGAGCGCTTTACAGCGCTTTCTGGCTGCTAGAGACATGCAGAAAGAGCAAGTGTGGCAGAATGTGTTCCAAAGCAGCTGGAGCTACCACGGGCTCCGGACAGGCTTATTTTCACTTGGAGAACACAGAAAACACACCAAGGTGCTGCTGCAAGCAAAGTTACAGAGGTTTCCCAGAGTGTTGCTTTTCTCGAGAAAAGAGCGCTTTACAGCGCTTTCTGGCTGCTAGAGACATGCAGAAAGAGCAAGTGTGGCAGAATGTGTTCCAAAGCAGCTGGAGCTACCACGGGCTCCGGACAGGCTTATTTTCACTTGGAGAACACAGAAAACACACCAAGGTGCTGCTGCAAGCAAAGTTACAGAGGTTTCCCAGAGTGTTGCTTTTCTCGAGAAAAGAGCGCTTTACAGCGCTTTCTGGCTGCTAGAGACATGCAGAAAGAGCAAGTGTGGCAGAATGTGTTCCAAAGCAGCTGGAGCTACCACGGGCTCCGGACAGGCTTATTTTCACTTGGAGAACACAGAAAACACACCAAGGTGCTGCTGCAAGCAAAGTTACAGAGGTTTCCCAGAGTGTTGCTTTTCTCGAGAAAAGAGCGCTTTACAGCGCTTTCTGGCTGCTAGAGACATGCAGAAAGAGCAAGTGTGGCAGAATGTGTTCCAAAGCAGCTGGAGCTACCACGGGCTCCGGACAGGCTTCTTTTCACTTGGAGAACACAGAAAACACACCAAGGTGCTGCTGCAAGCAAAGTTACAGAGGTTTCCCAGAGTGTTGCTTTTCTCGAGAAAAGAGCGCTTTACAGCGCTTTCTGGCTGCTAGAGACATGCAGAAAGAGCAAGTGTGGCAGAATGTGTTCCAAAGCAGCTGGAGCTACCACGGGCTCCGGACAGGCTTATTTTCACTTGGAGAACACAGAAAACACACCAAGGTGCTGCTGCAAGCAAAGTTACAGAAGTCCCCCTGAGTGTTGCTTTTCTCGAGAAAAGAGCGTTTTACAGCGCTTTCTGGCTGCTAGAGACATGCAGAAAGAGCAAGTGTGGCAGAATGTGTTCCAAAGCAGCTGGAGCTACCACGGGCTCCGGACAGGCTTCTTTTCACTTGGAGAACACAGAAAACACACCAAGGTGCTGCTGCAAGCAAAGTTACAGAAGTCCCCCTGAGTGTTGCTTTTCTCGAGAAAAGAGCGCTTTACAGCGCTTTCTGGCTGCTAGAGACATGCAGAAAGAGCAAGTGTGGCAGAATGTGTTCCAAAGCAGCTGGAGCTACCACGGGCTCCGGACAGGCTTCTTTTCACTTGGAGAACACAGAAAACACACCAAGGTGCTGCTGCAAGCAAAGTTACAGAGGTTTCCCAGAGTGTTGCTTTTCTCGAGAAAAGAGCGCTTTACAGCGCTTTCTGGCTGCTAGAGACATGCAGAAAGAGCAAGTGTGGCAGAATGGGTTCCAAAGCAGCTGGAGCTACCACGGGCTCCGGACAGGCTTATTTTCACTTGGAGAACACAGAAAACACACCAAGGTGCTGCTGCAAGCAAAGTTACAGAGGTTTCCCAGAGTGTTGCTTTTCTCGAGAAAAGAGCGCTTTACAGCGCTTTCTGGCTGCTAGAGACATGCAGAAAGAGCAAGTGTGGCAGAATGTGTTCCAAAGCAGCTGGAGCTACCACGGGCTCCGGACAGGCTTATTTTCACTTGGAGAACACAGAAAACACACCAAGGTGCTGCTGCAAGCAAAGTTACAGAGGTTTCCCAGAGTGTTGCTTTTCTCGAGAAAAGAGCGCTTTACAGCGCTTTCTGGCTGCTAGAGACATGCAGAAAGAGCAAGTGTGGCAGAATGGGTTCCAAAGCAGCTGGAGCTACCACGGGCTCCGGACAGGCTTATTTTCACTTGGAGAACACAGAAAACACACCAAGGTGCTGCTGCAAGCAAAGTTACAGAGGTTTCCCAGAGTGTTGCTTTTCTCGAGAAAAGAGCGCTTTACAGCGCTTTCTGGCTGCTAGAGACATGCAGAAAGAGCAAGTGTGGCAGAATGTGTTCCAAAGCAGCTGGAGCTACCACGGGCTCCGGACAGGCTTCTTTTCACTTGGAGAACACAGAAAACACACCAAGGTGCTGCTGCAAGCAAAGTTACAGAGGTTTCCCAGAGTGTTGCTTTTCTCGAGAAAAGAGCGCTTTACAGCGCTTTCTGGCTGCTAGAGACATGCAGAAAGAGCAAGTGTGGCAGAATGTGTTCCAAAGCAGCTGGAGCTACCACGGGCTCCGGACAGGCTTCTTTTCACTTGGAGAACACAGAAAACACACCAAGGTGCTGCTGCAAGCAAAGTTACAGAAGTCCCCCTGAGTGTTGCTTTTCTCGAGAAAAGAGCGCTTTACAGCGCTTTCTGGCTGCTAGAGACATGCAGAAAGAGCAAGTGTGGCAGAATGTGTTCCAAAGCAGCTGGAGCTACCACGGGCTCCGGACAGGCTTCTTTTCACTTGGAGAACACAGAAAACACACCAAGGTGCTGCTGCAAGCAAAGTTACAGAGGTTTCCCAGAGTGTTGCTTTTCTCGAGAAAAGAGCGCTTTACAGCGCTTTCTGGCTGCTAGAGACATGCAGAAAGAGCAAGTGTGGCAGAATGTGTTCCAAAGCAGCTGGAGCTACCACGGGCTCCGGACAGGCTTCTTTTCACTTGGAGAACACAGAAAACACACCAAGGTGCTGCTGCAAGCAAAGTTACAGAGGTTTCCCAGAGTGTTGCTTTTCTCGAGAAAAGAGCGCTTTACAGCGCTTTCTGGCTGCTAGAGACATGCAGAAAGAGCAAGTGTGGCAGAATGGGTTCCAAAGCAGCTGGAGCTACCACGGGCTCCGGACAGGCTTCTTTTCACTTGGAGAACACAGAAAACACACCAAGGTGCTGCTGCAAGCAAAGTTACAGAGGTTTCCCAGAGTGTTGCTTTTCTCGAGAAAAGAGCGCTTTACAGCGCTTTCTGGCTGCTAGAGACATGCAGAAAGAGCAAGTGTGGCAGAATGTGTTCCAAAGCAGCTGGAGCTACCACGGGCTCCGGACAGGCTTCTTTTCACTTGGAGAACACAGAAAACACACCAAGGTGCTGCTGCAAGCAAAGTTACAGAGGTTTCCCAGAGTGTTGCTTTTCTCGAGAAAAGAGCGCTTTACAGCGCTTTCTGGCTGCTAGAGACATGCAGAAAGAGCAAGTGTGGCAGAATGTGTTCCAAAGCAGCTGGAGCTACCACGGGCTCCGGACAGGCTTATTTTCACTTGGAGAACACAGAAAACACACCAAGGTGCTGCTGCAAGCAAAGTTACAGAGGTTTCCCAGAGTGTTGCTTTTCTCGAGAAAAGAGCGCTTTACAGCGCTTTCTGGCTGCTAGAGACATGCAGAAAGAGCAAGTGTGGCAGAATGTGTTCCAAAGCAGCTGGAGCTACCACGGGCTCCGGACAGGCTTATTTTCACTTGGAGAACACAGAAAACACACCAAGGTGCTGCTGCAAGCAAAGTTACAGAGGTTTCCCAGAGTGTTGCTTTTCTCGAGAAAAGAGCGCTTTACAGCGCTTTCTGGCTGCTAGAGACATGCAGAAAGAGCAAGTGTGGCAGAATGGGTTCCAAAGCAGCTGGAGCTACCACGGGCTCCGGACAGGCTTCTTTTCACTTGGAGAACACAGAAAACACACCAAGGTGCTGCTGCAAGCAAAGTTACAGAGGTTTCCCAGAGTGTTGCTTTTCTCGAGAAAAGAGCGCTTTACAGCGCTTTCTGGCTGCTAGAGACATGCAGAAAGAGCAAGTGTGGCAGAATGTGTTCCAAAGCAGCTGGAGCTACCACGGGCTCCGGACAGGCTTATTTTCACTTGGAGAACACAGAAAACACACCAAGGTGCTGCTGCAAGCAAAGTTACAGAGGTTTCCCAGAGTGTTGCTTTTCTCGAGAAAAGAGCGCTTTACAGCGCTTTCTGGCTGCTAGAGACATGCAGAAAGAGCAAGTGTGGCAGAATGTGTTCCAAAGCAGCTGGAGCTACCACGGGCTCCGCACAGGCTTCTTTTCACTTGGAGAACACAGAAAACACACCAAGGTGCTGCTGCAAGCAAAGTTACAGAGGTTTCCCAGAGTGTTGCTTTTCTCGAGAAAAGAGCGCTTTACAGCGCTTTCTGGCTGCTAGAGACATGCAGAAAGAGCAAGTGTGGCAGAATGTGTTCCAAAGCAGCTGGAGCTACCACGGGCTCCGGACAGGCTTATTTTCACTTGGAGAACACAGAAAACACACCAAGGTGCTGCTGCAAGCAAAGTTACAGAGGTTTCCCAGAGTGTTGCTTTTCTCGAGAAAAGAGCGCTTTACAGCGCTTTCTGGCTGCTAGAGACATGCAGAAAGAGCAAGTGTGGCAGAATGTGTTCCAAAGCAGCTGGAGCTACCACGGGCTCCGGACAGGCTTCTTTTCACTTGGAGAACACAGAAAACACACCAAGGTGCTGCTGCAAGCAAAGTTACAGAGGTTTCCCAGAGTGTTGCTTTTCTCGAGAAAAGAGCGCTTTACAGCGCTTTCTGGCTGCTAGAGACATGCAGAAAGAGCAAGTGTGGCAGAATGTGTTCCAAAGCAGCTGGAGCTACCACGGGCTCCGGACAGGCTTATTTTCACTTGGAGAACACAGAAAACACACCAAGGTGCTGCTGCAAGCAAAGTTACAGAGGTTTCCCAGAGTGTTGCTTTTCTCGAGAAAAGAGCGCTTTACAGCGCTTTCTGGCTGCTAGAGACATGCAGAAAGAGCAAGTGTGGCAGAATGTGTTCCAAAGCAGCTGGAGCTACCACGGGCTCCGGACAGGCTTATTTTCACTTGGAGAACACAGAAAACACACCAAGGTGCTGCTGCAAGCAAAGTTACAGAGGTTTCCCAGAGTGTTGCTTTTCTCGAGAAAAGAGCGCTTTACAGCGCTTTCTGGCTGCTAGAGACATGCAGAAAGAGCAAGTGTGGCAGAATGTGTTCCAAAGCAGCTGGAGCTACCACGGGCTCCGGACAGGCTTCTTTTCACTTGGAGAACACAGAAAACACACCAAGGTGCTGCTGCAAGCAAAGTTACAGAGGTTTCCCAGAGTGTTGCTTTTCTCGAGAAAAGAGCGCTTTACAGCGCTTTCTGGCTGCTAGAGACATGCAGAAAGAGCAAGTGTGGCAGAATGTGTTCCAAAGCAGCTGGAGCTACCACGGGCTCCGGACAGGCTTATTTTCACTTGGAGAACACAGAAAACACACCAAGGTGCTGCTGCAAGCAAAGTTACAGAGGTTTCCCAGAGTGTTGCTTTTCTCGAGAAAAGAGCGCTTTACAGCGCTTTCTGGCTGCTAGAGACATGCAGAAAGAGCAAGTGTGGCAGAATGTGTTCCAAAGCAGCTGGAGCTACCACGGGCTCCGGACAGGCTTATTTTCACTTGGAGAACACAGAAAACACACCAAGGTGCTGCTGCAAGCAAAGTTACAGAAGTCCCCCTGAGTGTTGCTTTTCTCGAGAAAAGAGCGTTTTACAGCGCTTTCTGGCTGCTAGAGACATGCAGAAAGAGCAAGTGTGGCAGAATGTGTTCCAAAGCAGCTGGAGCTACCACGGGCTCCGGACAGGCTTCTTTTCACTTGGAGAACACAGAAAACACACCAAGGTGCTGCTGCAAGCAAAGTTACAGAAGTCCCCCTGAGTGTTGCTTTTCTCGAGAAAAGAGCGCTTTACAGCGCTTTCTGGCTGCTAGAGACATGCAGAAAGAGCAAGTGTGGCAGAATGTGTTCCAAAGCAGCTGGAGCTACCACGGGCTCTGGACAGGCTTATTTTCACTTGGAGAACACAGAAAACACACCAAGGTGCTGCTGCAAGCAAAGTTACAGAGGTTTCCCAGAGTGTTGCTTTTCTCGAGAAAAGAGCGCTTTACAGCGCTTTCTGGCTGCTAGAGACATGCAGAAAGAGCAAGTGTGGCAGAATGTGTTCCAAAGCAGCTGGAGCTACCACGGGCTCCGGACAGGCTTCTTTTCACTTGGAGAACACAGAAAACACACCAAGGTGCTGCTGCAAGCAAAGTTACAGAGGTTTCCCAGAGTGTTGCTTTTCTCGAGAAAAGAGCGCTTTACAGCGCTTTCTGGCTGCTAGAGACATGCAGAAAGAGCAAGTGTGGCAGAATGTGTTCCAAAGCAGCTGGAGCTACCACGGGCTCCGGACAGGCTTATTTTCACTTGGAGAACACAGAAAACACACCAAGGTGCTGCAGCAAGCAAAGTTACAGAGGTTTCCCAGAGTGTTGCTTTTCTCGAGAAAAGAGCGCTTTACAGCGCTTTCTGGCTGCTAGAGACATGCAGAAAGAGCAAGTGTGGCAGAATGTGTTCCAAAGCAGCTGGAGCTACCACGGGCTCCGGACAGGCTTATTTTCACTTGGAGAACACAGAAAACACACCAAGGTGCTGCTGCAAGCAAAGTTACAGAGGTTTCCCAGAGTGTTGCTTTTCTCGAGAAAAGAGCGCTTTACAGCGCTTTCTGGCTGCTAGAGACATGCAGAAAGAGCAAGTGTGGCAGAATGTGTTCCAAAGCAGCTGGAGCTACCACGGGCTCCGGACAGGCTTATTTTCACTTGGAGAACACAGAAAACACACCAAGGTGCTGCTGCAAGCAAAGTTACAGAGGTTTCCCAGAGTGTTGCTTTTCTCGAGAAAAGAGCGCTTTACAGCGCTTTCTGGCTGCTAGAGACATGCAGAAAGAGCAAGTGTGGCAGAATGTGTTCCAAAGCAGCTGGAGCTACCACGGGCTCCGGACAGGCTTATTTTCACTTGGAGAACACAGAAAACACACCAAGGTGCTGCTGCAAGCAAAGTTACAGAGGTTTCCCAGAGTGTTGCTTTTCTCGAGAAAAGAGCGCTTTACAGCGCTTTCTGGCTGCTAGAGACATGCAGAAAGAGCAAGTGTGGCAGAATGTGTTCCAAAGCAGCTGGAGCTACCACGGGCTCCGGACAGGCTTATTTTCACTTGGAGAACACAGAAAACACACCAAGGTGCTGCTGCAAGCAAAGTTACAGAGGTTTCCCAGAGTGTTGCTTTTCTCGAGAAAAGAGCGCTTTACAGCGCTTTCTGGCTGCTAGAGACATGCAGAAAGAGCAAGTGTGGCAGAATGTGTTCCAAAGCAGCTGGAGCTACCACGGGCTCCGGACAGGCTTATTTTCACTTGGAGAACACAGAAAACACACCAAGGTGCTGCTGCAAGCAAAGTTACAGAGGTTTCCCAGAGTGTTGCTTTTCTCGAGAAAAGAGCGCTTTACAGCGCTTTCTGGCTGCTAGAGACATGCAGAAAGAGCAAGTGTGGCAGAATGTGTTCCAAAGCAGCTGGAGCTACCACGGGCTCCCGACAGGCTTATTTTCACTTGGAGAACACAGAAAACACACCAAGGTGCTGCTGCAAGCAAAGTTACAGAGGTTTCCCAGAGTGTTGCTTTTCTCGAGAAAAGAGCGCTTTACAGCGCTTTCTGGCTGCTAGAGACATGCAGAAAGAGCAAGTGTGGCAGAATGTGTTCCAAAGCAGCTGGAGCTACCACGGGCTCCGGACAGGCTTATTTTCACTTGGAGAACACAGAAAACACACCAAGGTGCTGCTGCAAGCAAAGTTACAGAGGTTTCCCAGAGTGTTGCTTTTCTCGAGAAAAGAGCGCTTTACAGCGCTTTCTGGCTGCTAGAGACATGCAGAAAGAGCAAGTGTGGCAGAATGTGTTCCAAAGCAGCTGGAGCTACCACGGGCTCCCGACAGGCTTATTTTCACTTGGAGAACACAGAAAACACACCAAGGTGCTGCTGCAAGCAAAGTTACAGAGGTTTCCCAGAGTGTTGCTTTTCTCGAGAAAAGAGCGCTTTACAGCGCTTTCTGGCTGCTAGAGACATGCAGAAAGAGCAAGTGTGGCAGAATGTGTTCCAAAGCAGCTGGAGCTACCACGGGCTCCCGACAGGCTTATTTTCACTTGGAGAACACAGAAAACACACCAAGGTGCTGCTGCAAGCAAAGTTACAGAGGTTTCCCAGAGTGTTGCTTTTCTCGAGAAAAGAGCGCTTTACAGCGCTTTCTGGCTGCTAGAGACATGCAGAAAGAGCAAGTGTGGCAGAATGTGTTCCAAAGCAGCTGGAGCTACCACGGGCTCCCCACAGGCTTATTTTCACTTGGAGAACACAGAAAACACACCAAGGTGCTGCTGCAAGCAAAGTTACAGAGGTTTCCCAGAGTGTTGCTTTTCTCGAGAAAAGAGCGCTTTACAGCGCTTTCTGGCTGCTAGAGACATGCAGAAAGAGCAAGTGTGGCAGAATGTGTTCCAAAGCAGCTGGAGCTACCACGGGCTCCCCACAGGCTTATTTTCACTTGGAGAACACAGAAAACACACCAAGGTGCTGCTGCAAGCAAAGTTACAGAGGTTTCCCAGAGTGTTGCTTTTCTCGAGAAAAGAGCGCTTTACAGCGCTTTCTGGCTGCTAGAGACATGCAGAAAGAGCAAGTGTGGCAGAATGTGTTCCAAAGCAGCTGGAGCTACCACGGGCTCCCCACAGGCTTATTTTCACTTGGAGAACACAGAAAACACACCAAGGTGCTGCTGCAAGCAAAGTTACAGAGGTTTCCCAGAGTGTTGCTTTTCTCGAGAAAAGAGCGCTTTACAGCGCTTTCTGGCTGCTAGAGACATGCAGAAAGAGCAAGTGTGGCAGAATGTGTTCCAAAGCAGCTGGAGCTACCACGGGCTCCCGACAGGCTTATTTTCACTTGGAGAACACAGAAAACACACCAAGGTGCTGCTGCAAGCAAAGTTACAGAGGTTTCCCAGAGTGTTGCTTTTCTCGAGAAAAGAGCGCTTTACAGCGCTTTCTGGCTGCTAGAGACATGCAGAAAGAGCAAGTGTGGCAGAATGTGTTCCAAAGCAGCTGGAGCTACCACGGGCTCCCGACAGGCTTATTTTCACTTGGAGAACACAGAAAACACACCAAGGTGCTGCTGCAAGCAAAGTTACAGAGGTTTCCCAGAGTGTTGCTTTTCTCGAGAAAAGAGCGCTTTACAGCGCTTTCTGGCTGCTAGAGACATGCAGAAAGAGCAAGTGTGGCAGAATGTGTTCCAAAGCAGCTGGAGCTACCACGGGCTCCCCACAGGCTTATTTTCACTTGGAGAACACAGAAAACACACCAAGGTGCTGCTGCAAGCAAAGTTACAGAGGTTTCCCAGAGTGTTGCTTTTCTCGAGAAAAGAGCGCTTTACAGCGCTTTCTGGCTGCTAGAGACATGCAGAAAGAGCAAGTGTGGCAGAATGTGTTCCAAAGCAGCTGGAGCTACCACGGGCTCCCGACAGGCTTATTTTCACTTGGAGAACACAGAAAACACACCAAGGTGCTGCTGCAAGCAAAGTTACAGAGGTTTCCCAGAGTGTTGCTTTTCTCGAGAAAAGAGCGCTTTACAGCGCTTTCTGGCTGCTAGAGACATGCAGAAAGAGCAAGTGTGGCAGAATGTGTTCCAAAGCAGCTGGAGCTACCACGGGCTCCCCACAGGCTTATTTTCACTTGGAGAACACAGAAAACACACCAAGGTGCTGCTGCAAGCAAAGTTACAGAGGTTTCCCAGAGTGTTGCTTTTCTCGAGAAAAGAGCGCTTTACAGCGCTTTCTGGCTGCTAGAGACATGCAGAAAGAGCAAGTGTGGCAGAATGTGTTCCAAAGCAGCTGGAGCTACCACGGGCTCCCCACAGGCTTATTTTCACTTGGAGAACACAGAAAACACACCAAGGTGCTGCTGCAAGCAAAGTTACAGAGGTTTCCCAGAGTGTTGCTTTTCTCGAGAAAAGAGCGCTTTACAGCGCTTTCTGGCTGCTAGAGACATGCAGAAAGAGCAAGTGTGGCAGAATGTGTTCCAAAGCAGCTGGAGCTACCACGGGCTCCCCACAGGCTTATTTTCACTTGGAGAACACAGAAAACACACCAAGGTGCTGCTGCAAGCAAAGTTACAGAGGTTTCCCAGAGTGTTGCTTTTCTCGAGAAAAGAGCGCTTTACAGCGCTTTCTGGCTGCTAGAGACATGCAGAAAGAGCAAGTGTGGCAGAATGTGTTCCAAAGCAGCTGGAGCTACCACGGGCTCCCCACAGGCTTATTTTCACTTGGAGAACACAGAAAACACACCAAGGTGCTGCTGCAAGCAAAGTTACAGAGGTTTCCCAGAGTGTTGCTTTTCTCGAGAAAAGAGCGCTTTACAGCGCTTTCTGGCTGCTAGAGACATGCAGAAAGAGCAAGTGTGGCAGAATGTGTTCCAAAGCAGCTGGAGCTACCACGGGCTCCCCACAGGCTTATTTTCACTTGGAGAACACAGAAAACACACCAAGGTGCTGCTGCAAGCAAAGTTACAGAGGTTTCCCAGAGTGTTGCTTTTCTCGAGAAAAGAGCGCTTTACAGCGCTTTCTGGCTGCTAGAGACATGCAGAAAGAGCAAGTGTGGCAGAATGTGTTCCAAAGCAGCTGGAGCTACCACGGGCTCCCCACAGGCTTATTTTCACTTGGAGAACACAGAAAACACACCAAGGTGCTGCTGCAAGCAAAGTTACAGAGGTTTCCCAGAGTGTTGCTTTTCTCGAGAAAAGAGCGCTTTACAGCGCTTTCTGGCTGCTAGAGACATGCAGAAAGAGCAAGTGTGGCAGAATGTGTTCCAAAGCAGCTGGAGCTACCACGGGCTCCCCACAGGCTTATTTTCACTTGGAGAACACAGAAAACACACCAAGGTGCTGCTGCAAGCAAAGTTACAGAGGTTTCCCAGAGTGTTGCTTTTCTCGAGAAAAGAGCGCTTTACAGCGCTTTCTGGCTGCTAGAGACATGCAGAAAGAGCAAGTGTGGCAGAATGTGTTCCAAAGCAGCTGGAGCTACCACGGGCTCCCCACAGGCTTATTTTCACTTGGAGAACACAGAAAACACACCAAGGTGCTGCTGCAAGCAAAGTTACAGAGGTTTCCCAGAGTGTTGCTTTTCTCGAGAAAAGAGCGCTTTACAGCGCTTTCTGGCTGCTAGAGACATGCAGAAAGAGCAAGTGTGGCAGAATGTGTTCCAAAGCAGCTGGAGCTACCACGGGCTCCCCACAGGCTTATTTTCACTTGGAGAACACAGAAAACACACCAAGGTGCTGCTGCAAGCAAAGTTACAGAGGTTTCCCAGAGTGTTGCTTTTCTCGAGAAAAGAGCGCTTTACAGCGCTTTCTGGCTGCTAGAGACATGCAGAAAGAGCAAGTGTGGCAGAATGTGTTCCAAAGCAGCTGGAGCTACCACGGGCTCCCCACAGGCTTATTTTCACTTGGAGAACACAGAAAACACACCAAGGTGCTGCTGCAAGCAAAGTTACAGAGGTTTCCCAGAGTGTTGCTTTTCTCGAGAAAAGAGCGCTTTACAGCGCTTTCTGGCTGCTAGAGACATGCAGAAAGAGCAAGTGTGGCAGAATGTGTTCCAAAGCAGCTGGAGCTACCACGGGCTCCCCACAGGCTTATTTTCACTTGGAGAACACAGAAAACACACCAAGGTGCTGCTGCAAGCAAAGTTACAGAGGTTTCCCAGAGTGTTGCTTTTCTCGAGAAAAGAGCGCTTTACAGCGCTTTCTGGCTGCTAGAGACATGCAGAAAGAGCAAGTGTGGCAGAATGTGTTCCAAAGCAGCTGGAGCTACCACGGGCTCCCCACAGGCTTATTTTCACTTGGAGAACACAGAAAACACACCAAGGTGCTGCTGCAAGCAAAGTTACAGAGGTTTCCCAGAGTGTTGCTTTTCTCGAGAAAAGAGCGCTTTACAGCGCTTTCTGGCTGCTAGAGACATGCAGAAAGAGCAAGTGTGGCAGAATGTGTTCCAAAGCAGCTGGAGCTACCACGGGCTCCCCACAGGCTTATTTTCACTTGGAGAACACAGAAAACACACCAAGGTGCTGCTGCAAGCAAAGTTACAGAGGTTTCCCAGAGTGTTGCTTTTCTCGAGAAAAGAGCGCTTTACAGCGCTTTCTGGCTGCTAGAGACATGCAGAAAGAGCAAGTGTGGCAGAATGTGTTCCAAAGCAGCTGGAGCTACCACGGGCTCCCCACAGGCTTATTTTCACTTGGAGAACACAGAAAACACACCAAGGTGCTGCTGCAAGCAAAGTTACAGAGGTTTCCCAGAGTGTTGCTTTTCTCGAGAAAAGAGCGCTTTACAGCGCTTTCTGGCTGCTAGAGACATGCAGAAAGAGCAAGTGTGGCAGAATGTGTTCCAAAGCAGCTGGAGCTACCACGGGCTCCCCACAGGCTTATTTTCACTTGGAGAACACAGAAAACACACCAAGGTGCTGCTGCAAGCAAAGTTACAGAGGTTTCCCAGAGTGTTGCTTTTCTCGAGAAAAGAGCGCTTTACAGCGCTTTCTGGCTGCTAGAGACATGCAGAAAGAGCAAGTGTGGCAGAATGTGTTCCAAAGCAGCTGGAGCTACCACGGGCCCCCCACAGGCTTATTTTCACTTGGAGAACACAGAAAACACACCAAGGTGCTGCTGCAAGCAAAGTTACAGAGGTTTCCCAGAGTGTTGCTTTTCTCGAGAAAAGAGCGCTTTACAGCGCTTTCTGGCTGCTAGAGACATGCAGAAAGAGCAAGTGTGGCAGAATGTGTTCCAAAGCAGCTGGAGCTACCACGGGCTCCCCACAGGCTTATTTTCACTTGGAGAACACAGAAAACACACCAAGGTGCTGCTGCAAGCAAAGTTACAGAGGTTTCCCAGAGTGTTGCTTTTCTCGAGAAAAGAGCGCTTTACAGCGCTTTCTGGCTGCTAGAGACATGCAGAAAGAGCAAGTGTGGCAGAATGTGTTCCAAAGCAGCTGGAGCTACCACGGGCTCCCCACAGGCTTATTTTCACTTGGAGAACACAGAAAACACACCAAGGTGCTGCTGCAAGCAAAGTTACAGAGGTTTCCCAGAGTGTTGCTTTTCTCGAGAAAAGAGCGCTTTACAGCGCTTTCTGGCTGCTAGAGACATGCAGAAAGAGCAAGTGTGGCAGAATGTGTTCCAAAGCAGCTGGAGCTACCACGGGCTCCCCACAGGCTTATTTTCACTTGGAGAACACAGAAAACACACCAAGGTGCTGCTGCAAGCAAAGTTACAGAGGTTTCCCAGAGTGTTGCTTTTCTCGAGAAAAGAGCGCTTTACAGCGCTTTCTGGCTGCTAGAGACATGCAGAAAGAGCAAGTGTGGCAGAATGTGTTCCAAAGCAGCTGGAGCTACCACGGGCTCCCCACAGGCTTATTTTCACTTGGAGAACACAGAAAACACACCAAGGTGCTGCTGCAAGCAAAGTTACAGAGGTTTCCCAGAGTGTTGCTTTTCTCGAGAAAAGAGCGCTTTACAGCGCTTTCTGGCTGCTAGAGACATGCAGAAAGAGCAAGTGTGGCAGAATGTGTTCCAAAGCAGCTGGAGCTACCACGGGCTCCCCACAGGCTTATTTTCACTTGGAGAACACAGAAAACACACCAAGGTGCTGCTGCAAGCAAAGTTACAGAGGTTTCCCAGAGTGTTGCTTTTCTCGAGAAAAGAGCGCTTTACAGCGCTTTCTGGCTGCTAGAGACATGCAGAAAGAGCAAGTGTGGCAGAATGTGTTCCAAAGCAGCTGGAGCTACCACGGGCTCCCCACAGGCTTATTTTCACTTGGAGAACACAGAAAACACACCAAGGTGCTGCTGCAAGCAAAGTTACAGAGGTTTCCCAGAGTGTTGCTTTTCTCGAGAAAAGAGCGCTTTACAGCGCTTTCTGGCTGCTAGAGACATGCAGAAAGAGCAAGTGTGGCAGAATGTGTTCCAAAGCAGCTGGAGCTACCACGGGCTCCCCACAGGCTTATTTTCACTTGGAGAACACAGAAAACACACCAAGGTGCTGCTGCAAGCAAAGTTACAGAGGTTTCCCAGAGTGTTGCTTTTCTCGAGAAAAGAGCGCTTTACAGCGCTTTCTGGCTGCTAGAGACATGCAGAAAGAGCAAGTGTGGCAGAATGTGTTCCAAAGCAGCTGGAGCTACCACGGGCTCCCCACAGGCTTATTTTCACTTGGAGAACACAGAAAACACACCAAGGTGCTGCTGCAAGCAAAGTTACAGAGGTTTCCCAGAGTGTTGCTTTTCTCGAGAAAAGAGCGCTTTACAGCGCTTTCTGGCTGCTAGAGACATGCAGAAAGAGCAAGTGTGGCAGAATGTGTTCCAAAGCAGCTGGAGCTACCACGGGCTCCCCACAGGCTTATTTTCACTTGGAGAACACAGAAAACACACCAAGGTGCTGCTGCAAGCAAAGTTACAGAGGTTTCCCAGAGTGTTGCTTTTCTCGAGAAAAGAGCGCTTTACAGCGCTTTCTGGCTGCTAGAGACATGCAGAAAGAGCAAGTGTGGCAGAATGTGTTCCAAAGCAGCTGGAGCTACCACGGGCTCCCCACAGGCTTATTTTCACTTGGAGAACACAGAAAACACACCAAGGTGCTGCTGCAAGCAAAGTTACAGAGGTTTCCCAGAGTGTTGCTTTTCTCGAGAAAAGAGCGCTTTACAGCGCTTTCTGGCTGCTAGAGACATGCAGAAAGAGCAAGTGTGGCAGAATGTGTTCCAAAGCAGCTGGAGCTACCACGGGCTCCCCACAGGCTTATTTTCACTTGGAGAACACAGAAAACACACCAAGGTGCTGCTGCAAGCAAAGTTACAGAGGTTTCCCAGAGTGTTGCTTTTCTCGAGAAAAGAGCGCTTTACAGCGCTTTCTGGCTGCTAGAGACATGCAGAAAGAGCAAGTGTGGCAGAATGTGTTCCAAAGCAGCTGGAGCTACCACGGGCTCCCCACAGGCTTATTTTCACTTGGAGAACACAGAAAACACACCAAGGTGCTGCTGCAAGCAAAGTTACAGAGGTTTCCCAGAGTGTTGCTTTTCTCGAGAAAAGAGCGCTTTACAGCGCTTTCTGGCTGCTAGAGACATGCAGAAAGAGCAAGTGTGGCAGAATGTGTTCCAAAGCAGCTGGAGCTACCACGGGCTCCCCACAGGCTTATTTTCACTTGGAGAACACAGAAAACACACCAAGGTGCTGCTGCAAGCAAAGTTACAGAGGTTTCCCAGAGTGTTGCTTTTCTCGAGAAAAGAGCGCTTTACAGCGCTTTCTGGCTGCTAGAGACATGCAGAAAGAGCAAGTGTGGCAGAATGTGTTCCAAAGCAGCTGGAGCTACCACGGGCTCCCCACAGGCTTATTTTCACTTGGAGAACACAGAAAACACACCAAGGTGCTGCTGCAAGCAAAGTTACAGAGGTTTCCCAGAGTGTTGCTTTTCTCGAGAAAAGAGCGCTTTACAGCGCTTTCTGGCTGCTAGAGACATGCAGAAAGAGCAAGTGTGGCAGAATGTGTTCCAAAGCAGCTGGAGCTACCACGGGCTCCCCACAGGCTTATTTTCACTTGGAGAACACAGAAAACACACCAAGGTGCTGCTGCAAGCAAAGTTACAGAGGTTTCCCAGAGTGTTGCTTTTCTCGAGAAAAGAGCGCTTTACAGCGCTTTCTGGCTGCTAGAGACATGCAGAAAGAGCAAGTGTGGCAGAATGTGTTCCAAAGCAGCTGGAGCTACCACGGGCTCCCCACAGGCTTATTTTCACTTGGAGAACACAGAAAACACACCAAGGTGCTGCTGCAAGCAAAGTTACAGAGGTTTCCCAGAGTGTTGCTTTTCTCGAGAAAAGAGCGCTTTACAGCGCTTTCTGGCTGCTAGAGACATGCAGAAAGAGCAAGTGTGGCAGAATGTGTTCCAAAGCAGCTGGAGCTACCACGGGCTCCCCACAGGCTTATTTTCACTTGGAGAACACAGAAAACACACCAAGGTGCTGCTGCAAGCAAAGTTACAGAGGTTTCCCAGAGTGTTGCTTTTCTCGAGAAAAGAGCGCTTTACAGCGCTTTCTGGCTGCTAGAGACATGCAGAAAGAGCAAGTGTGGCAGAATGTGTTCCAAAGCAGCTGGAGCTACCACGGGCTCCCCACAGGCTTATTTTCACTTGGAGAACACAGAAAACACACCAAGGTGCTGCTGCAAGCAAAGTTACAGAGGTTTCCCAGAGTGTTGCTTTTCTCGAGAAAAGAGCGCTTTACAGCGCTTTCTGGCTGCTAGAGACATGCAGAAAGAGCAAGTGTGGCAGAATGTGTTCCAAAGCAGCTGGAGCTACCACGGGCTCCCCACAGGCTTATTTTCACTTGGAGAACACAGAAAACACACCAAGGTGCTGCTGCAAGCAAAGTTACAGAGGTTTCCCAGAGTGTTGCTTTTCTCGAGAAAAGAGCGCTTTACAGCGCTTTCTGGCTGCTAGAGACATGCAGAAAGAGCAAGTGTGGCAGAATGTGTTCCAAAGCAGCTGGAGCTACCACGGGCTCCCCACAGGCTTATTTTCACTTGGAGAACACAGAAAACACACCAAGGTGCTGCTGCAAGCAAAGTTACAGAGGTTTCCCAGAGTGTTGCTTTTCTCGAGAAAAGAGCGCTTTACAGCGCTTTCTGGCTGCTAGAGACATGCAGAAAGAGCAAGTGTGGCAGAATGTGTTCCAAAGCAGCTGGAGCTACCACGGGCTCCCCACAGGCTTATTTTCACTTGGAGAACACAGAAAACACACCAAGGTGCTGCTGCAAGCAAAGTTACAGAGGTTTCCCAGAGTGTTGCTTTTCTCGAGAAAAGAGCGCTTTACAGCGCTTTCTGGCTGCTAGAGACATGCAGAAAGAGCAAGTGTGGCAGAATGTGTTCCAAAGCAGCTGGAGCTACCACGGGCTCCCCACAGGCTTATTTTCACTTGGAGAACACAGAAAACACACCAAGGTGCTGCTGCAAGCAAAGTTACAGAGGTTTCCCAGAGTGTTGCTTTTCTCGAGAAAAGAGCGCTTTACAGCGCTTTCTGGCTGCTAGAGACATGCAGAAAGAGCAAGTGTGGCAGAATGTGTTCCAAAGCAGCTGGAGCTACCACGGGCTCCCCACAGGCTTATTTTCACTTGGAGAACACAGAAAACACACCAAGGTGCTGCTGCAAGCAAAGTTACAGAGGTTTCCCAGAGTGTTGCTTTTCTCGAGAAAAGAGCGCTTTACAGCGCTTTCTGGCTGCTAGAGACATGCAGAAAGAGCAAGTGTGGCAGAATGTGTTCCAAAGCAGCTGGAGCTACCACGGGCTCCCCACAGGCTTATTTTCACTTGGAGAACACAGAAAACACACCAAGGTGCTGCTGCAAGCAAAGTTACAGAGGTTTCCCAGAGTGTTGCTTTTCTCGAGAAAAGAGCGCTTTACAGCGCTTTCTGGCTGCTAGAGACATGCAGAAAGAGCAAGTGTGGCAGAATGTGTTCCAAAGCAGCTGGAGCTACCACGGGCTCCCCACAGGCTTATTTTCACTTGGAGAACACAGAAAACACACCAAGGTGCTGCTGCAAGCAAAGTTACAGAGGTTTCCCAGAGTGTTGCTTTTCTCGAGAAAAGAGCGCTTTACAGCGCTTTCTGGCTGCTAGAGACATGCAGAAAGAGCAAGTGTGGCAGAATGTGTTCCAAAGCAGCTGGAGCTACCACGGGCTCCCGACAGGCTTATTTTCACTTGGAGAACACAGAAAACACACCAAGGTGCTGCTGCAAGCAAAGTTACAGAGGTTTCCCAGAGTGTTGCTTTTCTCGAGAAAAGAGCGCTTTACAGCGCTTTCTGGCTGCTAGAGACATGCAGAAAGAGCAAGTGTGGCAGAATGTGTTCCAAAGCAGCTGGAGCTACCACGGGCTCCCCACAGGCTTATTTTCACTTGGAGAACACAGAAAACACACCAAGGTGCTGCTGCAAGCAAAGTTACAGAGGTTTCCCAGAGTGTTGCTTTTCTCGAGAAAAGAGCGCTTTACAGCGCTTTCTGGCTGCTAGAGACATGCAGAAAGAGCAAGTGTGGCAGAATGTGTTCCAAAGCAGCTGGAGCTACCACGGGCTCCCCACAGGCTTATTTTCACTTGGAGAACACAGAAAACACACCAAGGTGCTGCTGCAAGCAAAGTTACAGAGGTTTCCCAGAGTGTTGCTTTTCTCGAGAAAAGAGCGCTTTACAGCGCTTTCTGGCTGCTAGAGACATGCAGAAAGAGCAAGTGTGGCAGAATGTGTTCCAAAGCAGCTGGAGCTACCACGGGCTCCCCACAGGCTTATTTTCACTTGGAGAACACAGAAAACACACCAAGGTGCTGCTGCAAGCAAAGTTACAGAGGTTTCCCAGAGTGTTGCTTTTCTCGAGAAAAGAGCGCTTTACAGCGCTTTCTGGCTGCTAGAGACATGCAGAAAGAGCAAGTGTGGCAGAATGTGTTCCAAAGCAGCTGGAGCTACCACGGGCTCCCCACAGGCTTATTTTCACTTGGAGAACACAGAAAACACACCAAGGTGCTGCTGCAAGCAAAGTTACAGAGGTTTCCCAGAGTGTTGCTTTTCTCGAGAAAAGAGCGCTTTACAGCGCTTTCTGGCTGCTAGAGACATGCAGAAAGAGCAAGTGTGGCAGAATGTGTTCCAAAGCAGCTGGAGCTACCACGGGCTCCCCACAGGCTTATTTTCACTTGGAGAACACAGAAAACACACCAAGGTGCTGCTGCAAGCAAAGTTACAGAGGTTTCCCAGAGTGTTGCTTTTCTCGAGAAAAGAGCGCTTTACAGCGCTTTCTGGCTGCTAGAGACATGCAGAAAGAGCAAGTGTGGCAGAATGTGTTCCAAAGCAGCTGGAGCTACCACGGGCTCCCGACAGGCTTATTTTCACTTGGAGAACACAGAAAACACACCAAGGTGCTGCTGCAAGCAAAGTTACAGAGGTTTCCCAGAGTGTTGCTTTTCTCGAGAAAAGAGCGCTTTACAGCGCTTTCTGGCTGCTAGAGACATGCAGAAAGAGCAAGTGTGGCAGAATGTGTTCCAAAGCAGCTGGAGCTACCACGGGCTCCCCACAGGCTTATTTTCACTTGGAGAACACAGAAAACACACCAAGGTGCTGCTGCAAGCAAAGTTACAGAGGTTTCCCAGAGTGTTGCTTTTCTCGAGAAAAGAGCGCTTTACAGCGCTTTCTGGCTGCTAGAGACATGCAGAAAGAGCAAGTGTGGCAGAATGTGTTCCAAAGCAGCTGGAGCTACCACGGGCTCCCCACAGGCTTATTTTCACTTGGAGAACACAGAAAACACACCAAGGTGCTGCTGCAAGCAAAGTTACAGAGGTTTCCCAGAGTGTTGCTTTTCTCGAGAAAAGAGCGCTTTACAGCGCTTTCTGGCTGCTAGAGACATGCAGAAAGAGCAAGTGTGGCAGAATGTGTTCCAAAGCAGCTGGAGCTACCACGGGCTCCCCACAGGCTTATTTTCACTTGGAGAACACAGAAAACACACCAAGGTGCTGCTGCAAGCAAAGTTACAGAGGTTTCCCAGAGTGTTGCTTTTCTCGAGAAAAGAGCGCTTTACAGCGCTTTCTGGCTGCTAGAGACATGCAGAAAGAGCAAGTGTGGCAGAATGTGTTCCAAAGCAGCTGGAGCTACCACGGGCTCCCCACAGGCTTATTTTCACTTGGAGAACACAGAAAACACACCAAGGTGCTGCTGCAAGCAAAGTTACAGAGGTTTCCCAGAGTGTTGCTTTTCTCGAGAAAAGAGCGCTTTACAGCGCTTTCTGGCTGCTAGAGACATGCAGAAAGAGCAAGTGTGGCAGAATGTGTTCCAAAGCAGCTGGAGCTACCACGGGCTCCGGACAGGCTTATTTTCACTTGGAGAACACAGAAAACACACCAAGGTGCTGCTGCAAGCAAAGTTACAGAGGTTTCCCAGAGTGTTGCTTTTCTCGAGAAAAGAGCGCTTTACAGCGCTTTCTGGCTGCTAGAGACATGCAGAAAGAGCAAGTGTGGCAGAATGTGTTCCAAAGCAGCTGGAGCTACCACGGGCTCCGGACAGGCTTATTTTCACTTGGAGAACACAGAAAACACACCAAGGTGCTGCTGCAAGCAAAGTTACAGAGGTTTCCCAGAGTGTTGCTTTTCTCGAGAAAAGAGCGCTTTACAGCGCTTTCTGGCTGCTAGAGACATGCAGAAAGAGCAAGTGTGGCAGAATGTGTTCCAAAGCAGCTGGAGCTACCACGGGCTCCGGACAGGCTTATTTTCACTTGGAGAACACAGAAAACACACCAAGGTGCTGCTGCAAGCAAAGTTACAGAGGTTTCCCAGAGTGTTGCTTTTCTCGAGAAAAGAGCGCTTTACAGCGCTTTCTGGCTGCTAGAGACATGCAGAAAGAGCAAGTGTGGCAGAATGTGTTCCAAAGCAGCTGGAGCTACCACGGGCTCCCCACAGGCTTCTTTTCACTTGGAGAACACAGAAAACACACCAAGGTGCTGCTGCAAGCAAAGTTACAGAGGTTTCCCAGAGTGTTGCTTTTCTCGAGAAAAGAGCGCTTTACAGCGCTTTCTGGCTGCTAGAGACATGCAGAAAGAGCAAGTGTGGCAGAATGTGTTCCAAAGCAGCTGGAGCTACCACGGGCTCCCGACAGGCTTATTTTCACTTGGAGAACACAGAAAACACACCAAGGTGCTGCTGCAAGCAAAGTTACAGAGGTTTCCCAGAGTGTTGCTTTTCTCGAGAAAAGAGCGCTTTACAGCGCTTTCTGGCTGCTAGAGACATGCAGAAAGAGCAAGTGTGGCAGAATGTGTTCCAAAGCAGCTGGAGCTACCACGGGCTCCCCACAGGCTTATTTTCACTTGGAGAACACAGAAAACACACCAAGGTGCTGCTGCAAGCAAAGTTACAGAGGTTTCCCAGAGTGTTGCTTTTCTCGAGAAAAGAGCGCTTTACAGCGCTTTCTGGCTGCTAGAGACATGCAGAAAGAGCAAGTGTGGCAGAATGTGTTCCAAAGCAGCTGGAGCTACCACGGGCTCCCCACAGGCTTATTTTCACTTGGAGAACACAGAAAACACACCAAGGTGCTGCTGCAAGCAAAGTTACAGAGGTTTCCCAGAGTGTTGCTTTTCTCGAGAAAAGAGCGCTTTACAGCGCTTTCTGGCTGCTAGAGACATGCAGAAAGAGCAAGTGTGGCAGAATGTGTTCCAAAGCAGCTGGAGCTACCACGGGCTCCCGACAGGCTTATTTTCACTTGGAGAACACAGAAAACACACCAAGGTGCTGCTGCAAGCAAAGTTACAGAGGTTTCCCAGAGTGTTGCTTTTCTCGAGAAAAGAGCGCTTTACAGCGCTTTCTGGCTGCTAGAGACATGCAGAAAGAGCAAGTGTGGCAGAATGTGTTCCAAAGCAGCTGGAGCTACCACGGGCTCCCGACAGGCTTATTTTCACTTGGAGAACACAGAAAACACACCAAGGTGCTGCTGCAAGCAAAGTTACAGAGGTTTCCCAGAGTGTTGCTTTTCTCGAGAAAAGAGCGCTTTACAGCGCTTTCTGGCTGCTAGAGACATGCAGAAAGAGCAAGTGTGGCAGAATGTGTTCCAAAGCAGCTGGAGCTACCACGGGCTCCCCACAGGCTTATTTTCACTTGGAGAACACAGAAAACACACCAAGGTGCTGCTGCAAGCAAAGTTACAGAGGTTTCCCAGAGTGTTGCTTTTCTCGAGAAAAGAGCGCTTTACAGCGCTTTCTGGCTGCTAGAGACATGCAGAAAGAGCAAGTGTGGCAGAATGTGTTCCAAAGCAGCTGGAGCTACCACGGGCTCCGGACAGGCTTATTTTCACTTGGAGAACACAGAAAACACACCAAGGTGCTGCTGCAAGCAAAGTTACAGAGGTTTCCCAGAGTGTTGCTTTTCTCGAGAAAAGAGCGCTTTACAGCGCTTTCTGGCTGCTAGAGACATGCAGAAAGAGCAAGTGTGGCAGAATGTGTTCCAAAGCAGCTGGAGCTACCACGGGCTCCCGACAGGCTTATTTTCACTTGGAGAACACAGAAAACACACCAAGGTGCTGCTGCAAGCAAAGTTACAGAGGTTTCCCAGAGTGTTGCTTTTCTCGAGAAAAGAGCGCTTTACAGCGCTTTCTGGCTGCTAGAGACATGCAGAAAGAGCAAGTGTGGCAGAATGTGTTCCAAAGCAGCTGGAGCTACCACGGGCTCCCGACAGGCTTATTTTCACTTGGAGAACACAGAAAACACACCAAGGTGCTGCTGCAAGCAAAGTTACAGAGGTTTCCCAGAGTGTTGCTTTTCTCGAGAAAAGAGCGCTTTACAGCGCTTTCTGGCTGCTAGAGACATGCAGAAAGAGCAAGTGTGGCAGAATGTGTTCCAAAGCAGCTGGAGCTACCACGGGCTCCCGACAGGCTTATTTTCACTTGGAGAACACAGAAAACACACCAAGGTGCTGCTGCAAGCAAAGTTACAGAGGTTTCCCAGAGTGTTGCTTTTCTCGAGAAAAGAGCGCTTTACAGCGCTTTCTGGCTGCTAGAGACATGCAGAAAGAGCAAGTGTGGCAGAATGTGTTCCAAAGCAGCTGGAGCTACCACGGGCTCCCGACAGGCTTATTTTCACTTGGAGAACACAGAAAACACACCAAGGTGCTGCTGCAAGCAAAGTTACAGAGGTTTCCCAGAGTGTTGCTTTTCTCGAGAAAAGAGCGCTTTACAGCGCTTTCTGGCTGCTAGAGACATGCAGAAAGAGCAAGTGTGGCAGAATGTGTTCCAAAGCAGCTGGAGCTACCACGGGCTCCCGACAGGCTTATTTTCACTTGGAGAACACAGAAAACACACCAAGGTGCTGCTGCAAGCAAAGTTACAGAGGTTTCCCAGAGTGTTGCTTTTCTCGAGAAAAGAGCGCTTTACAGCGCTTTCTGGCTGCTAGAGACATGCAGAAAGAGCAAGTGTGGCAGAATGTGTTCCAAAGCAGCTGGAGCTACCACGGGCTCCCGACAGGCTTATTTTCACTTGGAGAACACAGAAAACACACCAAGGTGCTGCTGCAAGCAAAGTTACAGAGGTTTCCCAGAGTGTTGCTTTTCTCGAGAAAAGAGCGCTTTACAGCGCTTTCTGGCTGCTAGAGACATGCAGAAAGAGCAAGTGTGGCAGAATGTGTTCCAAAGCAGCTGGAGCTACCACGGGCTCCCGACAGGCTTATTTTCACTTGGAGAACACAGAAAACACACCAAGGTGCTGCTGCAAGCAAAGTTACAGAGGTTTCCCAGAGTGTTGCTTTTCTCGAGAAAAGAGCGCTTTACAGCGCTTTCTGGCTGCTAGAGACATGCAGAAAGAGCAAGTGTGGCAGAATGTGTTCCAAAGCAGCTGGAGCTACCACGGGCTCCCGACAGGCTTATTTTCACTTGGAGAACACAGAAAACACACCAAGGTGCTGCTGCAAGCAAAGTTACAGAGGTTTCCCAGAGTGTTGCTTTTCTCGAGAAAAGAGCGCTTTACAGCGCTTTCTGGCTGCTAGAGACATGCAGAAAGAGCAAGTGTGGCAGAATGTGTTCCAAAGCAGCTGGAGCTACCACGGGCTCCCGACAGGCTTATTTTCACTTGGAGAACACAGAAAACACACCAAGGTGCTGCTGCAAGCAAAGTTACAGAGGTTTCCCAGAGTGTTGCTTTTCTCGAGAAAAGAGCGCTTTACAGCGCTTTCTGGCTGCTAGAGACATGCAGAAAGAGCAAGTGTGGCAGAATGTGTTCCAAAGCAGCTGGAGCTACCACGGGCTCCCGCAGGCTTATTTTCACTTGGAGAACACAGAAAACACACCAAGGTGCTGCTGCAAGCAAAGTTACAGAGGTTTCCCAGAGTGTTGCTTTTCTCGAGAAAAGAGCGCTTTACAGCGCTTTCTGGCTGCTAGAGACATGCAGAAAGAGCAAGTGTGGCAGAATGTGTTCCAAAGCAGCTGGAGCTACCACGGGCTCCCGACAGGCTTATTTTCACTTGGAGAACACAGAAAACACACCAAGGTGCTGCTGCAAGCAAAGTTACAGAGGTTTCCCAGAGTGTTGCTTTTCTCGAGAAAAGAGCGCTTTACAGCGCTTTCTGGCTGCTAGAGACATGCAGAAAGAGCAAGTGTGGCAGAATGTGTTCCAAAGCAGCTGGAGCTACCACGGGCTCCCGACAGGCTTATTTTCACTTGGAGAACACAGAAAACACACCAAGGTGCTGCTGCAAGCAAAGTTACAGAGGTTTCCCAGAGTGTTGCTTTTCTCGAGAAAAGAGCGCTTTACAGCGCTTTCTGGCTGCTAGAGACATGCAGAAAGAGCAAGTGTGGCAGAATGTGTTCCAAAGCAGCTGGAGCTACCACGGGCTCCCGACAGGCTTATTTTCACTTGGAGAACACAGAAAACACACCAAGGTGCTGCTGCAAGCAAAGTTACAGAGGTTTCCCAGAGTGTTGCTTTTCTCGAGAAAAGAGCGCTTTACAGCGCTTTCTGGCTGCTAGAGACATGCAGAAAGAGCAAGTGTGGCAGAATGTGTTCCAAAGCAGCTGGAGCTACCACGGGCTCCCGACAGGCTTATTTTCACTTGGAGAACACAGAAAACACACCAAGGTGCTGCTGCAAGCAAAGTTACAGAGGTTTCCCAGAGTGTTGCTTTTCTCGAGAAAAGAGCGCTTTACAGCGCTTTCTGGCTGCTAGAGACATGCAGAAAGAGCAAGTGTGGCAGAATGTGTTCCAAAGCAGCTGGAGCTACCACGGGCTCCCGACAGGCTTATTTTCACTTGGAGAACACAGAAAACACACCAAGGTGCTGCTGCAAGCAAAGTTACAGAGGTTTCCCAGAGTGTTGCTTTTCTCGAGAAAAGAGCGCTTTACAGCGCTTTCTGGCTGCTAGAGACATGCAGAAAGAGCAAGTGTGGCAGAATGTGTTCCAAAGCAGCTGGAGCTACCACGGGCTCCCGACAGGCTTATTTTCACTTGGAGAACACAGAAAACACACCAAGGTGCTGCTGCAAGCAAAGTTACAGAGGTTTCCCAGAGTGTTGCTTTTCTCGAGAAAAGAGCGCTTTACAGCGCTTTCTGGCTGCTAGAGACATGCAGAAAGAGCAAGTGTGGCAGAATGTGTTCCAAAGCAGCTGGAGCTACCACGGGCTCCCGACAGGCTTATTTTCACTTGGAGAACACAGAAAACACACCAAGGTGCTGCTGCAAGCAAAGTTACAGAGGTTTCCCAGAGTGTTGCTTTTCTCGAGAAAAGAGCGCTTTACAGCGCTTTCTGGCTGCTAGAGACATGCAGAAAGAGCAAGTGTGGCAGAATGTGTTCCAAAGCAGCTGGAGCTACCACGGGCTCCCCACAGGCTTATTTTCACTTGGAGAACACAGAAAACACACCAAGGTGCTGCTGCAAGCAAAGTTACAGAGGTTTCCCAGAGTGTTGCTTTTCTCGAGAAAAGAGCGCTTTACAGCGCTTTCTGGCTGCTAGAGACATGCAGAAAGAGCAAGTGTGGCAGAATGTGTTCCAAAGCAGCTGGAGCTACCACGGGCTCCCCACAGGCTTATTTTCACTTGGAGAACACAGAAAACACACCAAGGTGCTGCTGCAAGCAAAGTTACAGAGGTTTCCCAGAGTGTTGCTTTTCTCGAGAAAAGAGCGCTTTACAGCGCTTTCTGGCTGCTAGAGACATGCAGAAAGAGCAAGTGTGGCAGAATGTGTTCCAAAGCAGCTGGAGCTACCACGGGCTCCCCACAGGCTTATTTTCACTTGGAGAACACAGAAAACACACCAAGGTGCTGCTGCAAGCAAAGTTACAGAGGTTTCCCAGAGTGTTGCTTTTCTCGAGAAAAGAGCGCTTTACAGCGCTTTCTGGCTGCTAGAGACATGCAGAAAGAGCAAGTGTGGCAGAATGTGTTCCAAAGCAGCTGGAGCTACCACGGGCTCCCGACAGGCTTATTTTCACTTGGAGAACACAGAAAACACACCAAGGTGCTGCTGCAAGCAAAGTTACAGAGGTTTCCCAGAGTGTTGCTTTTCTCGAGAAAAGAGCGCTTTACAGCGCTTTCTGGCTGCTAGAGACATGCAGAAAGAGCAAGTGTGGCAGAATGTGTTCCAAAGCAGCTGGAGCTACCACGGGCTCCCGACAGGCTTATTTTCACTTGGAGAACACAGAAAACACACCAAGGTGCTGCTGCAAGCAAAGTTACAGAGGTTTCCCAGAGTGTTGCTTTTCTCGAGAAAAGAGCGCTTTACAGCGCTTTCTGGCTGCTAGAGACATGCAGAAAGAGCAAGTGTGGCAGAATGTGTTCCAAAGCAGCTGGAGCTACCACGGGCTCCGGACAGGCTTATTTTCACTTGGAGAACACAGAAAACACACCAAGGTGCTGCTGCAAGCAAAGTTACAGAGGTTTCCCAGAGTGTTGCTTTTCTCGAGAAAAGAGCGCTTTACAGCGCTTTCTGGCTGCTAGAGACATGCAGAAAGAGCAAGTGTGGCAGAATGTGTTCCAAAGCAGCTGGAGCTACCACGGGCTCCCGACAGGCTTATTTTCACTTGGAGAACACAGAAAACACACCAAGGTGCTGCTGCAAGCAAAGTTACAGAGGTTTCCCAGAGTGTTGCTTTTCTCGAGAAAAGAGCGCTTTACAGCGCTTTCTGGCTGCTAGAGACATGCAGAAAGAGCAAGTGTGGCAGAATGTGTTCCAAAGCAGCTGGAGCTACCACGGGCTCCCGACAGGCTTATTTTCACTTGGAGAACACAGAAAACACACCAAGGTGCTGCTGCAAGCAAAGTTACAGAGGTTTCCCAGAGTGTTGCTTTTCTCGAGAAAAGAGCGCTTTACAGCGCTTTCTGGCTGCTAGAGACATGCAGAAAGAGCAAGTGTGGCAGAATGTGTTCCAAAGCAGCTGGAGCTACCACGGGCTCCCGACAGGCTTATTTTCACTTGGAGAACACAGAAAACACACCAAGGTGCTGCTGCAAGCAAAGTTACAGAGGTTTCCCAGAGTGTTGCTTTTCTCGAGAAAAGAGCGCTTTACAGCGCTTTCTGGCTGCTAGAGACATGCAGAAAGAGCAAGTGTGGCAGAATGTGTTCCAAAGCAGCTGGAGCTACCACGGGCTCCCGACAGGCTTATTTTCACTTGGAGAACACAGAAAACACACCAAGGTGCTGCTGCAAGCAAAGTTACAGAGGTTTCCCAGAGTGTTGCTTTTCTCGAGAAAAGAGCGCTTTACAGCGCTTTCTGGCTGCTAGAGACATGCAGAAAGAGCAAGTGTGGCAGAATGTGTTCCAAAGCAGCTGGAGCTACCACGGGCTCCCGACAGGCTTATTTTCACTTGGAGAACACAGAAAACACACCAAGGTGCTGCTGCAAGCAAAGTTACAGAGGTTTCCCAGAGTGTTGCTTTTCTCGAGAAAAGAGCGCTTTACAGCGCTTTCTGGCTGCTAGAGACATGCAGAAAGAGCAAGTGTGGCAGAATGTGTTCCAAAGCAGCTGGAGCTACCACGGGCTCCCGACAGGCTTATTTTCACTTGGAGAACACAGAAAACACACCAAGGTGCTGCTGCAAGCAAAGTTACAGAGGTTTCCCAGAGTGTTGCTTTTCTCGAGAAAAGAGCGCTTTACAGCGCTTTCTGGCTGCTAGAGACATGCAGAAAGAGCAAGTGTGGCAGAATGTGTTCCAAAGCAGCTGGAGCTACCACGGGCTCCCGACAGGCTTATTTTCACTTGGAGAACACAGAAAACACACCAAGGTGCTGCTGCAAGCAAAGTTACAGAGGTTTCCCAGAGTGTTGCTTTTCTCGAGAAAAGAGCGCTTTACAGCGCTTTCTGGCTGCTAGAGACATGCAGAAAGAGCAAGTGTGGCAGAATGTGTTCCAAAGCAGCTGGAGCTACCACGGGCTCCCGGACAGGCTTATTTTCACTTGGAGAACACAGAAAACACACCAAGGTGCTGCTGCAAGCAAAGTTACAGAGGTTTCCCAGAGTGTTGCTTTTCTCGAGAAAAGAGCGCTTTACAGCGCTTTCTGGCTGCTAGAGACATGCAGAAAGAGCAAGTGTGGCAGAATGTGTTCCAAAGCAGCTGGAGCTACCACGGGCTCCCGACAGGCTTATTTTCACTTGGAGAACACAGAAAACACACCAAGGTGCTGCTGCAAGCAAAGTTACAGAGGTTTCCCAGAGTGTTGCTTTTCTCGAGAAAAGAGCGCTTTACAGCGCTTTCTGGCTGCTAGAGACATGCAGAAAGAGCAAGTGTGGCAGAATGTGTTCCAAAGCAGCTGGAGCTACCACGGGCTCCCGACAGGCTTATTTTCACTTGGAGAACACAGAAAACACACCAAGGTGCTGCTGCAAGCAAAGTTACAGAGGTTTCCCAGAGTGTTGCTTTTCTCGAGAAAAGAGCGCTTTACAGCGCTTTCTGGCTGCTAGAGACATGCAGAAAGAGCAAGTGTGGCAGAATGTGTTCCAAAGCAGCTGGAGCTACCACGGGCTCCCGACAGGCTTATTTTCACTTGGAGAACACAGAAAACACACCAAGGTGCTGCTGCAAGCAAAGTTACAGAGGTTTCCCAGAGTGTTGCTTTTCTCGAGAAAAGAGCGCTTTACAGCGCTTTCTGGCTGCTAGAGACATGCAGAAAGAGCAAGTGTGGCAGAATGTGTTCCAAAGCAGCTGGAGCTACCACGGGCTCCCGACAGGCTTATTTTCACTTGGAGAACACAGAAAACACACCAAGGTGCTGCTGCAAGCAAAGTTACAGAGGTTTCCCAGAGTGTTGCTTTTCTCGAGAAAAGAGCGCTTTACAGCGCTTTCTGGCTGCTAGAGACATGCAGAAAGAGCAAGTGTGGCAGAATGTGTTCCAAAGCAGCTGGAGCTACCACGGGCTCCCGACAGGCTTATTTTCACTTGGAGAACACAGAAAACACACCAAGGTGCTGCTGCAAGCAAAGTTACAGAGGTTTCCCAGAGTGTTGCTTTTCTCGAGAAAAGAGCGCTTTACAGCGCTTTCTGGCTGCTAGAGACATGCAGAAAGAGCAAGTGTGGCAGAATGTGTTCCAAAGCAGCTGGAGCTACCACGGGCTCCCCACAGGCTTATTTTCACTTGGAGAACACAGAAAACACACCAAGGTGCTGCTGCAAGCAAAGTTACAGAGGTTTCCCAGAGTGTTGCTTTTCTCGAGAAAAGAGCGCTTTACAGCGCTTTCTGGCTGCTAGAGACATGCAGAAAGAGCAAGTGTGGCAGAATGTGTTCCAAAGCAGCTGGAGCTACCACGGGCTCCCCACAGGCTTATTTTCACTTGGAGAACACAGAAAACACACCAAGGTGCTGCTGCAAGCAAAGTTACAGAGGTTTCCCAGAGTGTTGCTTTTCTCGAGAAAAGAGCGCTTTACAGCGCTTTCTGGCTGCTAGAGACATGCAGAAAGAGCAAGTGTGGCAGAATGTGTTCCAAAGCAGCTGGAGCTACCACGGGCTCCGACAGGCTTATTTTCACTTGGAGAACACAGAAAACACACCAAGGTGCTGCTGCAAGCAAAGTTACAGAGGTTTCCCAGAGTGTTGCTTTTCTCGAGAAAAGAGCGCTTTACAGCGCTTTCTGGCTGCTAGAGACATGCAGAAAGAGCAAGTGTGGCAGAATGTGTTCCAAAGCAGCTGGAGCTACCACGGGCTCCCCACAGGCTTATTTTCACTTGGAGAACACAGAAAACACACCAAGGTGCTGCTGCAAGCAAAGTTACAGAGGTTTCCCAGAGTGTTGCTTTTCTCGAGAAAAGAGCGCTTTACAGCGCTTTCTGGCTGCTAGAGACATGCAGAAAGAGCAAGTGTGGCAGAATGTGTTCCAAAGCAGCTGGAGCTACCACGGGCTCCGCACAGGCTTATTTTCACTTGGAGAACACAGAAAACACACCAAGGTGCTGCTGCAAGCAAAGTTACAGAGGTTTCCCAGAGTGTTGCTTTTCTCGAGAAAAGAGCGCTTTACAGCGCTTTCTGGCTGCTAGAGACATGCAGAAAGAGCAAGTGTGGCAGAATGTGTTCCAAAGCAGCTGGAGCTACCACGGGCTCCGGACAGGCTTCTTTTCACTTGGAGAACACAGAAAACACACCAAGGTGCTGCTGCAAGCAAAGTTACAGAGGTTTCCTAGAGTGTTGCTTTTCTCGAGAAAAGAGCGCTTTACAGCGCTTTCTGGCTGCTAGAGACATGCAGAAAGAGCAAGTGTGGCAGAATGTGTTCCAAAGCAGCTGGAGCTACCACGGGCTCCCCACAGGCTTATTTTCACTTGGAGAACACAGAAAACACACCAAGGTGCTGCTGCAAGCAAAGTTACAGAGGTTTCCCAGAGTGTTGCTTTTCTCGAGAAAAGAGCGCTTTACAGCGCTTTCTGGCTGCTAGAGACATGCAGAAAGAGCAAGTGTGGCAGAATGTGTTCCAAAGCAGCTGGAGCTACCACGGGCTCCCGACAGGCTTATTTTCACTTGGAGAACACAGAAAACACACCAAGGTGCTGCTGCAAGCAAAGTTACAGAGGTTTCCCAGAGTGTTGCTTTTCTCGAGAAAAGAGCGCTTTACAGCGCTTTCTGGCTGCTAGAGACATGCAGAAAGAGCAAGTGTGGCAGAATGTGTTCCAAAGCAGCTGGAGCTACCACGGGCTCCGGACAGGCTTATTTTCACTTGGAGAACACAGAAAACACACCAAGGTGCTGCTGCAAGCAAAGTTACAGAGGTTTCCCAGAGTGTTGCTTTTCTCGAGAAAAGAGCGCTTTACAGCGCTTTCTGGCTGCTAGAGACATGCAGAAAGAGCAAGTGTGGCAGAATGTGTTCCAAAGCAGCTGGAGCTACCACGGGCTCCCGACAGGCTTATTTTCACTTGGAGAACACAGAAAACACACCAAGGTGCTGCTGCAAGCAAAGTTACAGAGGTTTCCCAGAGTGTTGCTTTTCTCGAGAAAAGAGCGCTTTACAGCGCTTTCTGGCTGCTAGAGACATGCAGAAAGAGCAAGTGTGGCAGAATGTGTTCCAAAGCAGCTGGAGCTACCACGGGCTCCGGACAGGCTTATTTTCACTTGGAGAACACAGAAAACACACCAAGGTGCTGCTGCAAGCAAAGTT
Source organism: Zosterops lateralis (assembly GCF_965231275.1). Classification (NCBI taxonomy): domain Eukaryota; kingdom Metazoa; phylum Chordata; class Aves; order Passeriformes; family Zosteropidae; genus Zosterops; species Zosterops lateralis. The sequence continues at coordinate 49,471 of NW_028154581.1, forward strand.
ACAGAGGTTTCCCAGAGTGTTGCTTTTCTCGAGAAAAGAGCGCTTTACAGCGCTTTCTGGCTGCTAGAGACATGCAGAAAGAGCAAGTGTGGCAGAATGTGTTCCAAAGCAGCTGGAGCTACCACGGGCTCCGGACAGGCTTATTTTCACTTGGAGAACACAGAAAACACACCAAGGTGCTGCTGCAAGCAAAGTTACAGAGGTTTCCCAGAGTGTTGCTTTTCTCGAGAAAAGAGCGCTTTACAGCGCTTTCTGGCTGCTAGAGACATGCAGAAAGAGCAAGTGTGGCAGAATGTGTTCCAAAGCAGCTGGAGCTACCACGGGCTCCCGACAGGCTTATTTTCACTTGGAGAACACAGAAAACACACCAAGGTGCTGCTGCAAGCAAAGTTACAGAGGTTTCCCAGAGTGTTGCTTTTCTCGAGAAAAGAGCGCTTTACAGCGCTTTCTGGCTGCTAGAGACATGCAGAAAGAGCAAGTGTGGCAGAATGTGTTCCAAAGCAGCTGGAGCTACCACGGGCTCCGGACAGGCTTATTTTCACTTGGAGAACACAGAAAACACACCAAGGTGCTGCTGCAAGCAAAGTTACAGAGGTTTCCCAGAGTGTTGCTTTTCTCGAGAAAAGAGCGCTTTACAGCGCTTTCTGGCTGCTAGAGACATGCAGAAAGAGCAAGTGTGGCAGAATGTGTTCCAAAGCAGCTGGAGCTACCACGGGCTCCGCACAGGCTTATTTTCACTTGGAGAACACAGAAAACACACCAAGGTGCTGCTGCAAGCAAAGTTACAGAGGTTTCCCAGAGTGTTGCTTTTCTCGAGAAAAGAGCGCTTTACAGCGCTTTCTGGCTGCTAGAGACATGCAGAAAGAGCAAGTGTGGCAGAATGTGTTCCAAAGCAGCTGGAGCTACCACGGGCTCCGGACAGGCTTATTTTCACTTGGAGAACACAGAAAACACACCAAGGTGCTGCTGCAAGCAAAGTTACAGAGGTTTCCCAGAGTGTTGCTTTTCTCGAGAAAAGAGCGCTTTACAGCGCTTTCTGGCTGCTAGAGACATGCAGAAAGAGCAAGTGTGGCAGAATGTGTTCCAAAGTAGCTGGAGCTACCACGGGCTCCCCACAGGCTTATTTTCACTTGGAGAACACAGAAAACACACCAAGGTGCTGCTGCAAGCAAAGTTACAGAGGTTTCCCAGAGTGTTGCTTTTCTCGAGAAAAGAGCGCTTTACAGCGCTTTCTGGCTGCTAGAGACATGCAGAAAGAGCAAGTGTGGCAGAATGTGTTCCAAAGCAGCTGGAGCTACCACGGGCTCCCCACAGGCTTATTTTCACTTGGAGAACACAGAAAACACACCAAGGTGCTGCTGCAAGCAAAGTTACAGAGGTTTCCCAGAGTGTTGCTTTTCTCGAGAAAAGAGCGCTTTACAGCGCTTTCTGGCTGCTAGAGACATGCAGAAAGAGCAAGTGTGGCAGAATGTGTTCCAAAGCAGCTGGAGCTACCACGGGCTCCCGACAGGCTTATTTTCACTTGGAGAACACAGAAAACACACCAAGGTGCTGCTGCAAGCAAAGTTACAGAGGTTTCCCAGAGTGTTGCTTTTCTCGAGAAAAGAGCGCTTTACAGCGCTTTCTGGCTGCTAGAGACATGCAGAAAGAGCAAGTGTGGCAGAATGTGTTCCAAAGCAGCTGGAGCTACCACGGGCTCCGGACAGGCTTATTTTCACTTGGAGAACACAGAAAACACACCAAGGTGCTGCTGCAAGCAAAGTTACAGAGGTTTCCCAGAGTGTTGCTTTTCTCGAGAAAAGAGCGCTTTACAGCGCTTTCTGGCTGCTAGAGACATGCAGAAAGAGCAAGTGTGGCAGAATGTGTTCCAAAGCAGCTGGAGCTACCACGGGCTCCCGACAGGCTTATTTTCACTTGGAGAACACAGAAAACACACCAAGGTGCTGCTGCAAGCAAAGTTACAGAGGTTTCCCAGAGTGTTGCTTTTCTCGAGAAAAGAGCGCTTTACAGCGCTTTCTGGCTGCTAGAGACATGCAGAAAGAGCAAGTGTGGCAGAATGTGTTCCAAAGCAGCTGGAGCTACCACGGGCTCCCGACAGGCTTATTTTCACTTGGAGAACACAGAAAACACACCAAGGTGCTGCTGCAAGCAAAGTTACAGAGGTTTCCCAGAGTGTTGCTTTTCTCGAGAAAAGAGCGCTTTACAGCGCTTTCTGGCTGCTAGAGACATGCAGAAAGAGCAAGTGTGGCAGAATGTGTTCCAAAGCAGCTGGAGCTACCACGGGCTCCGGACAGGCTTATTTTCACTTGGAGAACACAGAAAACACACCAAGGTGCTGCTGCAAGCAAAGTTACAGAGGTTTCCCAGAGTGTTGCTTTTCTCGAGAAAAGAGCGCTTTACAGCGCTTTCTGGCTGCTAGAGACATGCAGAAAGAGCAAGTGTGGCAGAATGTGTTCCAAAGCAGCTGGAGCTACCACGGGCTCCGGACAGGCTTATTTTCACTTGGAGAACACAGAAAACACACCAAGGTGCTGCTGCAAGCAAAGTTACAGAGGTTTCCCAGAGTGTTGCTTTTCTCGAGAAAAGAGCGCTTTACAGCGCTTTCTGGCTGCTAGAGACATGCAGAAAGAGCAAGTGTGGCAGAATGTGTTCCAAAGCAGCTGGAGCTACCACGGGCTCCGGACAGGCTTATTTTCACTTGGAGAACACAGAAAACACACCAAGGTGCTGCTGCAAGCAAAGTTACAGAGGTTTCCCAGAGTGTTGCTTTTCTCGAGAAAAGAGCGCTTTACAGCGCTTTCTGGCTGCTAGAGACATGCAGAAAGAGCAAGTGTGGCAGAATGTGTTCCAAAGCAGCTGGAGCTACCACGGGCTCCGGACAGGCTTATTTTCACTTGGAGAACACAGAAAACACACCAAGGTGCTGCTGCAAGCAAAGTTACAGAGGTTTCCCAGAGTGTTGCTTTTCTCGAGAAAAGAGCGCTTTACAGCGCTTTCTGGCTGCTAGAGACATGCAGAAAGAGCAAGTGTGGCAGAATGTGTTCCAAAGCAGCTGGAGCTACCACGGGCTCCGGACAGGCTTATTTTCACTTGGAGAACACAGAAAACACACCAAGGTGCTGCTGCAAGCAAAGTTACAGAGGTTTCCCAGAGTGTTGCTTTTCTCGAGAAAAGAGCGCTTTACAGCGCTTTCTGGCTGCTAGAGACATGCAGAAAGAGCAAGTGTGGCAGAATGTGTTCCAAAGCAGCTGGAGCTACCACGGGCTCCGGACAGGCTTATTTTCACTTGGAGAACACAGAAAACACACCAAGGTGCTGCTGCAAGCAAAGTTACAGAGGTTTCCCAGAGTGTTGCTTTTCTCGAGAAAAGAGCGCTTTACAGCGCTTTCTGGCTGCTAGAGACATGCAGAAAGAGCAAGTGTGGCAGAATGTGTTCCAAAGCAGCTGGAGCTACCACGGGCTCCGGACAGGCTTATTTTCACTTGGAGAACACAGAAAACACACCAAGGTGCTGCTGCAAGCAAAGTTACAGAGGTTTCCCAGAGTGTTGCTTTTCTCGAGAAAAGAGCGCTTTACAGCGCTTTCTGGCTGCTAGAGACATGCAGAAAGAGCAAGTGTGGCAGAATGTGTTCCAAAGCAGCTGGAGCTACCACGGGCTCCCCACAGGCTTATTTTCACTTGGAGAACACAGAAAACACACCAAGGTGCTGCTGCAAGCAAAGTTACAGAGGTTTCCCAGAGTGTTGCTTTTCTCGAGAAAAGAGCGCTTTACAGCGCTTTCTGGCTGCTAGAGACATGCAGAAAGAGCAAGTGTGGCAGAATGTGTTCCAAAGCAGCTGGAGCTACCACGGGCTCCGGACAGGCTTATTTTCACTTGGAGAACACAGAAAACACACCAAGGTGCTGCTGCAAGCAAAGTTACAGAGGTTTCCCAGAGTGTTGCTTTTCTCGAGAAAAGAGCGCTTTACAGCGCTTTCTGGCTGCTAGAGACATGCAGAAAGAGCAAGTGTGGCAGAATGTGTTCCAAAGCAGCTGGAGCTACCACGGGCTCCGGACAGGCTTATTTTCACTTGGAGAACACAGAAAACACACCAAGGTGCTGCTGCAAGCAAAGTTACAGAGGTTTCCCAGAGTGTTGCTTTTCTCGAGAAAAGAGCGCTTTACAGCGCTTTCTGGCTGCTAGAGACATGCAGAAAGAGCAAGTGTGGCAGAATGTGTTCCAAAGCAGCTGGAGCTACCACGGGCTCCGGACAGGCTTATGTTCACTTGGAGAACACAGAAAACACACCAAGGTGCTGCTGCAAGCAAAGTTACAGAGGTTTCCCAGAGTGTTGCTTTTCTCGAGAAAAGAGCGCTTTACAGCGCTTTCTGGCTGCTAGAGACATGCAGAAAGAGCAAGTGTGGCAGAATGTGTTCCAAAGCAGCTGGAGCTACCACGGGCTCCCGACAGGCTTATTTTCACTTGGAGAACACAGAAAACACACCAAGGTGCTGCTGCAAGCAAAGTTACAGAGGTTTCCCAGAGTGTTGCTTTTCTCGAGAAAAGAGCGCTTTACAGCGCTTTCTGGCTGCTAGAGACATGCAGAAAGAGCAAGTGTGGCAGAATGTGTTCCAAAGCAGCTGGAGCTACCACGGGCTCCGGACAGGCTTATTTTCACTTGGAGAACACAGAAAACACACCAAGGTGCTGCTGCAAGCAAAGTTACAGAGGTTTCCCAGAGTGTTGCTTTTCTCGAGAAAAGAGCGCTTTACAGCGCTTTCTGGCTGCTAGAGACATGCAGAAAGAGCAAGTGTGGCAGAATGTGTTCCAAAGCAGCTGGAGCTACCACGGGCTCCGGACAGGCTTATTTTCACTTGGAGAACACAGAAAACACACCAAGGTGCTGTGCAAGCAAAGTTACAGAGGTTTCCCAGAGTGTTGCTTTTCTCGAGAAAAGAGCGCTTTACAGCGCTTTCTGGCTGCTAGAGACATGCAGAAAGAGCAAGTGTGGCAGAATGTGTTCCAAAGCAGCTGGAGCTACCACGGGCTCCCCACAGGCTTATTTTCACTTGGAGAACACAGAAAACACACCAAGGTGCTGCTGCAAGCAAAGTTACAGAGGTTTCCCAGAGTGTTGCTTTTCTCGAGAAAAGAGCGCTTTACAGCGCTTTCTGGCTGCTAGAGACATGCAGAAAGAGCAAGTGTGGCAGAATGTGTTCCAAAGCAGCTGGAGCTACCACGGGCTCCCCACATGCTTATTTTCACTTGGAGAACACCAGAAAACACACCAAGGTGCTGCTGCAAGCAAAGTTACAGAGGTTTCCCAGAGTGTTGCTTTTCTCGAGAAAAGAGCGCTTTACAGCGCTTTCTGGCTGCTAGAGACATGCAGAAAGAGCAAGTGTGGCAGAATGTGTTCCAAAGCAGCTGGAGCTACCACGGGCTCCGGACAGGCTTATTTTCACTTGGAGAACACAGAAAACACACCAAGGTGCTGCTGCAAGCAAAGTTACAGAGGTTTCCCAGAGTGTTGCTTTTCTCGAGAAAAGAGCGCTTTACAGCGCTTTCTGGCTGCTAGAGACATGCAGAAAGAGCAAGTGTGGCAGAATGTGTTCCAAAGCAGCTGGAGCTACCACGGGCTCCGGACAGGCTTATTTTCACTTGGAGAACACAGAAAACACACCAAGGTGCTGCTGCAAGCAAAGTTACAGAGGTTTCCCAGAGTGTTGCTTTTCTCGAGAAAAGAGCGCTTTACAGCGCTTTCTGGCTGCTAGAGACATGCAGAAAGAGCAAGTGTGGCAGAATGTGTTCCAAAGCAGCTGGAGCTACCACGGGCTCCGGACAGGCTTATTTTCACTTGGAGAACACAGAAAACACACCAAGGTGCTGCTGCAAGCAAAGTTACAGAGGTTTCCCAGAGTGTTGCTTTTCTCGAGAAAAGAGCGCTTTACAGCGCTTTCTGGCTGCTAGAGACATGCAGAAAGAGCAAGTGTGGCAGAATGTGTTCCAAAGCAGCTGGAGCTACCACGGGCTCCGGACAGGCTTATTTTCACTTGGAGAACACAGAAAACACACCAAGGTGCTGCTGCAAGCAAAGTTACAGAGGTTTCCCAGAGTGTTGCTTTTCTCGAGAAAAGAGCGCTTTACAGCGCTTTCTGGCTGCTAGAGACATGCAGAAAGAGCAAGTGTGGCAGAATGTGTTCCAAAGCAGCTGGAGCTACCACGGGCTCCGGACAGGCTTATTTTCACTTGGAGAACACAGAAAACACACCAAGGTGCTGCTGCAAGCAAAGTTACAGAGGTTTCCCAGAGTGTTGCTTTTCTCGAGAAAAGAGCGCTTTACAGCGCTTTCTGGCTGCTAGAGACATGCAGAAAGAGCAAGTGTGGCAGAATGTGTTCCAAAGCAGCTGGAGCTACCACGGGCTCCGGACAGGCTTATTTTCACTTGGAGAACACAGAAAACACACCAAGGTGCTGCTGCAAGCAAAGTTACAGAGGTTTCCCAGAGTGTTGCTTTTCTCGAGAAAAGAGCGCTTTACAGCGCTTTCTGGCTGCTAGAGACATGCAGAAAGAGCAAGTGTGGCAGAATGTGTTCCAAAGCAGCTGGAGCTACCACGGGCTCCGGACAGGCTTATTTTCACTTGGAGAACACAGAAAACACACCAAGGTGCTGCTGCAAGCAAAGTTACAGAGGTTTCCCAGAGTGTTGCTTTTCTCGAGAAAAGAGCGCTTTACAGCGCTTTCTGGCTGCTAGAGACATGCAGAAAGAGCAAGTGTGGCAGAATGTGTTCCAAAGCAGCTGGAGCTACCACGGGCTCCGGACAGGCTTATTTTCACTTGGAGAACACAGAAAACACACCAAGGTGCTGCTGCAAGCAAAGTTACAGAGGTTTCCCAGAGTGTTGCTTTTCTCGAGAAAAGAGCGCTTTACAGCGCTTTCTGGCTGCTAGAGACATGCAGAAAGAGCAAGTGTGGCAGAATGTGTTCCAAAGCAGCTGGAGCTACCACGGGCTCCGGACAGGCTTATTTTCACTTGGAGAACACAGAAAACACACCAAGGTGCTGCTGCAAGCAAAGTTACAGAGGTTTCCCAGAGTGTTGCTTTTCTCGAGAAAAGAGCGCTTTACAGCGCTTTCTGGCTGCTAGAGACATGCAGAAAGAGCAAGTGTGGCAGAATGTGTTCCAAAGCAGCTGGAGCTACCACGGGCTCCGGACAGGCTTATTTTCACTTGGAGAACACAGAAAACACACCAAGGTGCTGCTGCAAGCAAAGTTACAGAGGTTTCCCAGAGTGTTGCTTTTCTCGAGAAAAGAGCGCTTTACAGCGCTTTCTGGCTGCTAGAGACATGCAGAAAGAGCAAGTGTGGCAGAATGTGTTCCAAAGCAGCTGGAGCTACCACGGGCTCCGGACAGGCTTATTTTCACTTGGAGAACACAGAAAACACACCAAGGTGCTGCTGCAAGCAAAGTTACAGAGGTTTCCCAGAGTGTTGCTTTTCTCGAGAAAAGAGCGCTTTACAGCGCTTTCTGGCTGCTAGAGACATGCAGAAAGAGCAAGTGTGGCAGAATGTGTTCCAAAGCAGCTGGAGCTACCACGGGCTCCGGACAGGCTTATTTTCACTTGGAGAACACAGAAAACACACCAAGGTGCTGCTGCAAGCAAAGTTACAGAGGTTTCCCAGAGTGTTGCTTTTCTCGAGAAAAGAGCGCTTTACAGCGCTTTCTGGCTGCTAGAGACATGCAGAAAGAGCAAGTGTGGCAGAATGTGTTCCAAAGCAGCTGGAGCTACCACGGGCTCCGGACAGGCTTATTTTCACTTGGAGAACACAGAAAACACACCAAGGTGCTGCTGCAAGCAAAGTTACAGAGGTTTCCCAGAGTGTTGCTTTTCTCGAGAAAAGAGCGCTTTACAGCGCTTTCTGGCTGCTAGAGACATGCAGAAAGAGCAAGTGTGGCAGAATGTGTTCCAAAGCAGCTGGAGCTACCACGGGCTCCGGACAGGCTTATTTTCACTTGGAGAACACAGAAAACACACCAAGGTGCTGCTGCAAGCAAAGTTACAGAGGTTTCCCAGAGTGTTGCTTTTCTCGAGAAAAGAGCGCTTTACAGCGCTTTCTGGCTGCTAGAGACATGCAGAAAGAGCAAGTGTGGCAGAATGTGTTCCAAAGCAGCTGGAGCTACCACGGGCTCCGGACAGGCTTATTTTCACTTGGAGAACACAGAAAACACACCAAGGTGCTGCTGCAAGCAAAGTTACAGAGGTTTCCCAGAGTGTTGCTTTTCTCGAGAAAAGAGCGCTTTACAGCGCTTTCTGGCTGCTAGAGACATGCAGAAAGAGCAAGTGTGGCAGAATGTGTTCCAAAGCAGCTGGAGCTACCACGGGCTCCGGACAGGCTTATTTTCACTTGGAGAACACAGAAAACACACCAAGGTGCTGCTGCAAGCAAAGTTACAGAGGTTTCCCAGAGTGTTGCTTTTCTCGAGAAAAGAGCGCTTTACAGCGCTTTCTGGCTGCTAGAGACATGCAGAAAGAGCAAGTGTGGCAGAATGTGTTCCAAAGCAGCTGGAGCTACCACGGGCTCCGGACAGGCTTATTTTCACTTGGAGAACACAGAAAACACACCAAGGTGCTGCTGCAAGCAAAGTTACAGAGGTTTCCCAGAGTGTTGCTTTTCTCGAGAAAAGAGCGCTTTACAGCGCTTTCTGGCTGCTAGAGACATGCAGAAAGAGCAAGTGTGGCAGAATGTGTTCCAAAGCAGCTGGAGCTACCACGGGCTCCGGACAGGCTTATTTTCACTTGGAGAACACAGAAAACACACCAAGGTGCTGCTGCAAGCAAAGTTACAGAGGTTTCCCAGAGTGTTGCTTTTCTCGAGAAAAGAGCGCTTTACAGCGCTTTCTGGCTGCTAGAGACATGCAGAAAGAGCAAGTGTGGCAGAATGTGTTCCAAAGCAGCTGGAGCTACCACGGGCTCCGGACAGGCTTATTTTCACTTGGAGAACACAGAAAACACACCAAGGTGCTGCTGCAAGCAAAGTTACAGAGGTTTCCCAGAGTGTTGCTTTTCTCGAGAAAAGAGCGCTTTACAGCGCTTTCTGGCTGCTAGAGACATGCAGAAAGAGCAAGTGTGGCAGAATGTGTTCCAAAGCAGCTGGAGCTACCACGGGCTCCGGACAGGCTTATTTTCACTTGGAGAACACAGAAAACACACCAAGGTGCTGCTGCAAGCAAAGTTACAGAGGTTTCCCAGAGTGTTGCTTTTCTCGAGAAAAGAGCGCTTTACAGCGCTTTCTGGCTGCTAGAGACATGCAGAAAGAGCAAGTGTGGCAGAATGTGTTCCAAAGCAGCTGGAGCTACCACGGGCTCCGGACAGGCTTATTTTCACTTGGAGAACACAGAAAACACACCAAGGTGCTGCTGCAAGCAAAGTTACAGAGGTTTCCCAGAGTGTTGCTTTTCTCGAGAAAAGAGCGCTTTACAGCGCTTTCTGGCTGCTAGAGACATGCAGAAAGAGCAAGTGTGGCAGAATGTGTTCCAAAGCAGCTGGAGCTACCACGGGCTCCGGACAGGCTTATTTTCACTTGGAGAACACAGAAAACACACCAAGGTGCTGCTGCAAGCAAAGTTACAGAGGTTTCCCAGAGTGTTGCTTTTCTCGAGAAAAGAGCGCTTTACAGCGCTTTCTGGCTGCTAGAGACATGCAGAAAGAGCAAGTGTGGCAGAATGTGTTCCAAAGCAGCTGGAGCTACCACGGGCTCCGGACAGGCTTATTTTCACTTGGAGAACACAGAAAACACACCAAGGTGCTGCTGCAAGCAAAGTTACAGAGGTTTCCCAGAGTGTTGCTTTTCTCGAGAAAAGAGCGCTTTACAGCGCTTTCTGGCTGCTAGAGACATGCAGAAAGAGCAAGTGTGGCAGAATGTGTTCCAAAGCAGCTGGAGCTACCACGGGCTCCGGACAGGCTTATTTTCACTTGGAGAACACAGAAAACACACCAAGGTGCTGCTGCAAGCAAAGTTACAGAGGTTTCCCAGAGTGTTGCTTTTCTCGAGAAAAGAGCGCTTTACAGCGCTTTCTGGCTGCTAGAGACATGCAGAAAGAGCAAGTGTGGCAGAATGTGTTCCAAAGCAGCTGGAGCTACCACGGGCTCCGGACAGGCTTATTTTCACTTGGAGAACACAGAAAACACACCAAGGTGCTGCTGCAAGCAAAGTTACAGAGGTTTCCCAGAGTGTTGCTTTTCTCGAGAAAAGAGCGCTTTACAGCGCTTTCTGGCTGCTAGAGACATGCAGAAAGAGCAAGTGTGGCAGAATGTGTTCCAAAGCAGCTGGAGCTACCACGGGCTCCGGACAGGCTTATTTTCACTTGGAGAACACAGAAAACACACCAAGGTGCTGCTGCAAGCAAAGTTACAGAGGTTTCCCAGAGTGTTGCTTTTCTCGAGAAAAGAGCGCTTTACAGCGCTTTCTGGCTGCTAGAGACATGCAGAAAGAGCAAGTGTGGCAGAATGTGTTCCAAAGCAGCTGGAGCTACCACGGGCTCCGGACAGGCTTATTTTCACTTGGAGAACACAGAAAACACACCAAGGTGCTGCTGCAAGCAAAGTTACAGAGGTTTCCCAGAGTGTTGCTTTTCTCGAGAAAAGAGCGCTTTACAGCGCTTTCTGGCTGCTAGAGACATGCAGAAAGAGCAAGTGTGGCAGAATGTGTTCCAAAGCAGCTGGAGCTACCACGGGCTCCGGACAGGCTTATTTTCACTTGGAGAACACAGAAAACACACCAAGGTGCTGCTGCAAGCAAAGTTACAGAGGTTTCCCAGAGTGTTGCTTTTCTCGAGAAAAGAGCGCTTTACAGCGCTTTCTGGCTGCTAGAGACATGCAGAAAGAGCAAGTGTGGCAGAATGTGTTCCAAAGCAGCTGGAGCTACCACGGGCTCCGGACAGGCTTATTTTCACTTGGAGAACACAGAAAACACACCAAGGTGCTGCTGCAAGCAAAGTTACAGAGGTTTCCCAGAGTGTTGCTTTTCTCGAGAAAAGAGCGCTTTACAGCGCTTTCTGGCTGCTAGAGACATGCAGAAAGAGCAAGTGTGGCAGAATGTGTTCCAAAGCAGCTGGAGCTACCACGGGCTCCGGACAGGCTTATTTTCACTTGGAGAACACAGAAAACACACCAAGGTGCTGCTGCAAGCAAAGTTACAGAGGTTTCCCAGAGTGTTGCTTTTCTCGAGAAAAGAGCGCTTTACAGCGCTTTCTGGCTGCTAGAGACATGCAGAAAGAGCAAGTGTGGCAGAATGTGTTCCAAAGCAGCTGGAGCTACCACGGGCTCCGGACAGGCTTATTTTCACTTGGAGAACACAGAAAACACACCAAGGTGCTGCTGCAAGCAAAGTTACAGAGGTTTCCCAGAGTGTTGCTTTTCTCGAGAAAAGAGCGCTTTACAGCGCTTTCTGGCTGCTAGAGACATGCAGAAAGAGCAAGTGTGGCAGAATGTGTTCCAAAGCAGCTGGAGCTACCACGGGCTCCGGACAGGCTTATTTTCACTTGGAGAACACAGAAAACACACCAAGGTGCTGCTGCAAGCAAAGTTACAGAGGTTTCCCAGAGTGTTGCTTTTCTCGAGAAAAGAGCGCTTTACAGCGCTTTCTGGCTGCTAGAGACATGCAGAAAGAGCAAGTGTGGCAGAATGTGTTCCAAAGCAGCTGGAGCTACCACGGGCTCCGGACAGGCTTATTTTCACTTGGAGAACACAGAAAACACACCAAGGTGCTGCTGCAAGCAAAGTTACAGAGGTTTCCCAGAGTGTTGCTTTTCTCGAGAAAAGAGCGCTTTACAGCGCTTTCTGGCTGCTAGAGACATGCAGAAAGAGCAAGTGTGGCAGAATGTGTTCCAAAGCAGCTGGAGCTACCACGGGCTCCGGACAGGCTTATTTTCACTTGGAGAACACAGAAAACACACCAAGGTGCTGCTGCAAGCAAAGTTACAGAGGTTTCCCAGAGTGTTGCTTTTCTCGAGAAAAGAGCGCTTTACAGCGCTTTCTGGCTGCTAGAGACATGCAGAAAGAGCAAGTGTGGCAGAATGTGTTCCAAAGCAGCTGGAGCTACCACGGGCTCCGGACAGGCTTATTTTCACTTGGAGAACACAGAAAACACACCAAGGTGCTGCTGCAAGCAAAGTTACAGAGGTTTCCCAGAGTGTTGCTTTTCTCGAGAAAAGAGCGCTTTACAGCGCTTTCTGGCTGCTAGAGACATGCAGAAAGAGCAAGTGTGGCAGAATGTGTTCCAAAGCAGCTGGAGCTACCACGGGCTCCGGACAGGCTTATTTTCACTTGGAGAACACAGAAAACACACCAAGGTGCTGCTGCAAGCAAAGTTACAGAGGTTTCCCAGAGTGTTGCTTTTCTCGAGAAAAGAGCGCTTTACAGCGCTTTCTGGCTGCTAGAGACATGCAGAAAGAGCAAGTGTGGCAGAATGTGTTCCAAAGCAGCTGGAGCTACCACGGGCTCCGGACAGGCTTATTTTCACTTGGAGAACACAGAAAACACACCAAGGTGCTGCTGCAAGCAAAGTTACAGAGGTTTCCCAGAGTGTTGCTTTTCTCGAGAAAAGAGCGCTTTACAGCGCTTTCTGGCTGCTAGAGACATGCAGAAAGAGCAAGTGTGGCAGAATGTGTTCCAAAGCAGCTGGAGCTACCACGGGCTCCGGACAGGCTTATTTTCACTTGGAGAACACAGAAAACACACCAAGGTGCTGCTGCAAGCAAAGTTACAGAGGTTTCCCATGAGTGTTGCTTTTCTCGAGAAAAGAGCGCTTTACAGCGCTTTCTGGCTGCTAGAGACATGCAGAAAGAGCAAGTGTGGCAGAATGTGTTCCAAAGCAGCTGGAGCTACCACGGGCTCCGGACAGGCTTATTTTCACTTGGAGAACACAGAAAACACACCAAGGTGCTGCTGCAAGCAAAGTTACAGAGGTTTCCCAGAGTGTTGCTTTTCTCGAGAAAAGAGCGCTTTACAGCGCTTTCTGGCTGCTAGAGACATGCAGAAAGAGCAAGTGTGGCAGAATGTGTTCCAAAGCAGCTGGAGCTACCACGGGCTCCGGACAGGCTTATTTTCACTTGGAGAACACAGAAAACACACCAAGGTGCTGCTGCAAGCAAAGTTACAGAGGTTTCCCAGAGTGTTGCTTTTCTCGAGAAAAGAGCGCTTTACAGCGCTTTCTGGCTGCTAGAGACATGCAGAAAGAGCAAGTGTGGCAGAATGTGTTCCAAAGCAGCTGGAGCTACCACGGGCTCCGGACAGGCTTATTTTCACTTGGAGAACACAGAAAACACACCAAGGTGCTGCTGCAAGCAAAGTTACAGAGGTTTCCCAGAGTGTTGCTTTTCTCGAGAAAAGAGCGCTTTACAGCGCTTTCTGGCTGCTAGAGACATGCAGAAAGAGCAAGTGTGGCAGAATGTGTTCCAAAGCAGCTGGAGCTACCACGGGCTCCGGACAGGCTTATTTTCACTTGGAGAACACAGAAAACACACCAAGGTGCTGCTGCAAGCAAAGTTACAGAGGTTTCCCAGAGTGTTGCTTTTCTCGAGAAAAGAGCGCTTTACAGCGCTTTCTGGCTGCTAGAGACATGCAGAAAGAGCAAGTGTGGCAGAATGTGTTCCAAAGCAGCTGGAGCTACCACGGGCTCCGGACAGGCTTATTTTCACTTGGAGAACACAGAAAACACACCAAGGTGCTGCTGCAAGCAAAGTTACAGAGGTTTCCCAGAGTGTTGCTTTTCTCGAGAAAAGAGCGCTTTACAGCGCTTTCTGGCTGCTAGAGACATGCAGAAAGAGCAAGTGTGGCAGAATGTGTTCCAAAGCAGCTGGAGCTACCACGGGCTCCGGACAGGCTTATTTTCACTTGGAGAACACAGAAAACACACCAAGGTGCTGCTGCAAGCAAAGTTACAGAGGTTTCCCAGAGTGTTGCTTTTCTCGAGAAAAGAGCGCTTTACAGCGCTTTCTGGCTGCTAGAGACATGCAGAAAGAGCAAGTGTGGCAGAATGTGTTCCAAAGCAGCTGGAGCTACCACGGGCTCCGGACAGGCTTATTTTCACTTGGAGAACACAGAAAACACACCAAGGTGCTGCTGCAAGCAAAGTTACAGAGGTTTCCCAGAGTGTTGCTTTTCTCGAGAAAAGAGCGCTTTACAGCGCTTTCTGGCTGCTAGAGACATGCAGAAAGAGCAAGTGTGGCAGAATGTGTTCCAAAGCAGCTGGAGCTACCACGGGCTCCGGACAGGCTTATTTTCACTTGGAGAACACAGAAAACACACCAAGGTGCTGCTGCAAGCAAAGTTACAGAGGTTTCCCAGAGTGTTGCTTTTCTCGAGAAAAGAGCGCTTTACAGCGCTTTCTGGCTGCTAGAGACATGCAGAAAGAGCAAGTGTGGCAGAATGTGTTCCAAAGCAGCTGGAGCTACCACGGGCTCCGGACAGGCTTATTTTCACTTGGAGAACACAGAAAACACACCAAGGTGCTGCTGCAAGCAAAGTTACAGAGGTTTCCCAGAGTGTTGCTTTTCTCGAGAAAAGAGCGCTTTACAGCGCTTTCTGGCTGCTAGAGACATGCAGAAAGAGCAAGTGTGGCAGAATGTGTTCCAAAGCAGCTGGAGCTACCACGGGCTCCGGACAGGCTTATTTTCACTTGGAGAACACAGAAAACACACCAAGGTGCTGCTGCAAGCAAAGTTACAGAGGTTTCCCAGAGTGTTGCTTTTCTCGAGAAAAGAGCGCTTTACAGCGCTTTCTGGCTGCTAGAGACATGCAGAAAGAGCAAGTGTGGCAGAATGTGTTCCAAAGCAGCTGGAGCTACCACGGGCTCCGGACAGGCTTATTTTCACTTGGAGAACACAGAAAACACACCAAGGTGCTGCTGCAAGCAAAGTTACAGAGGTTTCCCAGAGTGTTGCTTTTCTCGAGAAAAGAGCGCTTTACAGCGCTTTCTGGCTGCTAGAGACATGCAGAAAGAGCAAGTGTGGCAGAATGTGTTCCAAAGCAGCTGGAGCTACCACGGGCTCCGGACAGGCTTATTTTCACTTGGAGAACACAGAAAACACACCAAGGTGCTGCTGCAAGCAAAGTTACAGAGGTTTCCCAGAGTGTTGCTTTTCTCGAGAAAAGAGCGCTTTACAGCGCTTTCTGGCTGCTAGAGACATGCAGAAAGAGCAAGTGTGGCAGAATGTGTTCCAAAGCAGCTGGAGCTACCACGGGCTCCGGACAGGCTTATTTTCACTTGGAGAACACAGAAAACACACCAAGGTGCTGCTGCAAGCAAAGTTACAGAGGTTTCCCAGAGTGTTGCTTTTCTCGAGAAAAGAGCGCTTTACAGCGCTTTCTGGCTGCTAGAGACATGCAGAAAGAGCAAGTGTGGCAGAATGTGTTCCAAAGCAGCTGGAGCTACCACGGGCTCCGGACAGGCTTATTTTCACTTGGAGAACACAGAAAACACACCAAGGTGCTGCTGCAAGCAAAGTTACAGAGGTTTCCCAGAGTGTTGCTTTTCTCGAGAAAAGAGCGCTTTACAGCGCTTTCTGGCTGCTAGAGACATGCAGAAAGAGCAAGTGTGGCAGAATGTGTTCCAAAGCAGCTGGAGCTACCACGGGCTCCGGACAGGCTTCTTTTCACTTGGAGAACACAGAAAACACACCAAGGTGCTGCTGCAAGCAAAGTTACAGAGGTTTCCCAGAGTGTTGCTTTTCTCGAGAAAAGAGCGCTTTACAGCGCTTTCTGGCTGCTAGAGACATGCAGAAAGAGCAAGTGTGGCAGAATGTGTTCCAAAGCAGCTGGAGCTACCACGGGCTCCGGACAGGCTTATTTTCACTTGGAGAACACAGAAAACACACCAAGGTGCTGCTGCAAGCAAAGTTACAGAGGTTTCCCAGAGTGTTGCTTTTCTCGAGAAAAGAGCGCTTTACAGCGCTTTCTGGCTGCTAGAGACATGCAGAAAGAGCAAGTGTGGCAGAATGTGTTCCAAAGCAGCTGGAGCTACCACGGGCTCCGGACAGGCTTATTTTCACTTGGAGAACACAGAAAACACACCAAGGTGCTGCTGCAAGCAAAGTTACAGAGGTTTCCCAGAGTGTTGCTTTTCTCGAGAAAAGAGCGCTTTACAGCGCTTTCTGGCTGCTAGAGACATGCAGAAAGAGCAAGTGTGGCAGAATGTGTTCCAAAGCAGCTGGAGCTACCACGGGCTCCGGACAGGCTTATTTTCACTTGGAGAACACAGAAAACACACCAAGGTGCTGCTGCAAGCAAAGTTACAGAGGTTTCCCAGAGTGTTGCTTTTCTCGAGAAAAGAGCGCTTTACAGCGCTTTCTGGCTGCTAGAGACATGCAGAAAGAGCAAGTGTGGCAGAATGTGTTCCAAAGCAGCTGGAGCTACCACGGGCTCCGGACAGGCTTATTTTCACTTGGAGAACACAGAAAACACACCAAGGTGCTGCTGCAAGCAAAGTTACAGAGGTTTCCCAGAGTGTTGCTTTTCTCGAGAAAAGAGCGCTTTACAGCGCTTTCTGGCTGCTAGAGACATGCAGAAAGAGCAAGTGTGGCAGAATGTGTTCCAAAGCAGCTGGAGCTACCACGGGCTCCGGACAGGCTTATTTTCACTTGGAGAACACAGAAAACACACCAAGGTGCTGCTGCAAGCAAAGTTACAGAGGTTTCCCAGAGTGTTGCTTTTCTCGAGAAAAGAGCGCTTTACAGCGCTTTCTGGCTGCTAGAGACATGCAGAAAGAGCAAGTGTGGCAGAATGTGTTCCAAAGCAGCTGGAGCTACCACGGGCTCCGGACAGGCTTATTTTCACTTGGAGAACACAGAAAACACACCAAGGTGCTGCTGCAAGCAAAGTTACAGAGGTTTCCCAGAGTGTTGCTTTTCTCGAGAAAAGAGCGCTTTACAGCGCTTTCTGGCTGCTAGAGACATGCAGAAAGAGCAAGTGTGGCAGAATGTGTTCCAAAGCAGCTGGAGCTACCACGGGCTCCGGACAGGCTTATTTTCACTTGGAGAACACAGAAAACACACCAAGGTGCTGCTGCAAGCAAAGTTACAGAGGTTTCCCAGAGTGTTGCTTTTCTCGAGAAAAGAGCGCTTTACAGCGCTTTCTGGCTGCTAGAGACATGCAGAAAGAGCAAGTGTGGCAGAATGTGTTCCAAAGCAGCTGGAGCTACCACGGGCTCCGGACAGGCTTATTTTCACTTGGAGAACACAGAAAACACACCAAGGTGCTGCTGCAAGCAAAGTTACAGAGGTTTCCCAGAGTGTTGCTTTTCTCGAGAAAAGAGCGCTTTACAGCGCTTTCTGGCTGCTAGAGACATGCAGAAAGAGCAAGTGTGGCAGAATGTGTTCCAAAGCAGCTGGAGCTACCACGGGCTCCGGACAGGCTTATTTTCACTTGGAGAACACAGAAAACACACCAAGGTGCTGCTGCAAGCAAAGTTACAGAGGTTTCCCAGAGTGTTGCTTTTCTCTGAGAAAAGAGCGCTTTACAGCGCTTTCTGGCTGCTAGAGACATGCAGAAAGAGCAAGTGTGGCAGAATGTGTTCCAAAGCAGCTGGAGCTACCACGGGCTCCGGACAGGCTTATTTTCACTTGGAGAACACAGAAAACACACCAAGGTGCTGCTGCAAGCAAAGTTACAGAGGTTTCCCAGAGTGTTGCTTTTCTCGAGAAAAGAGCGCTTTACAGCGCTTTCTGGCTGCTAGAGACATGCAGAAAGAGCAAGTGTGGCAGAATGTGTTCCAAAGCAGCTGGAGCTACCACGGGCTCCGGACAGGCTTATTTTCACTTGGAGAACACAGAAAACACACCAAGGTGCTGCTGCAAGCAAAGTTACAGAGGTTTCCCAGAGTGTTGCTTTTCTCGAGAAAAGAGCGCTTTACAGCGCTTTCTGGCTGCTAGAGACATGCAGAAAGAGCAAGTGTGGCAGAATGTGTTCCAAAGCAGCTGGAGCTACCACGGGCTCCCGACAGGCTTATTTTCACTTGGAGAACACAGAAAACACACCAAGGTGCTGCTGCAAGCAAAGTTACAGAGGTTTCCCAGAGTGTTGCTTTTCTCGAGAAAAGAGCGCTTTACAGCGCTTTCTGGCTGCTAGAGACATGCAGAAAGAGCAAGTGTGGCAGAATGTGTTCCAAAGCAGCTGGAGCTACCACGGGCTCCGGACAGGCTTATTTTCACTTGGAGAACACAGAAAACACACCAAGGTGCTGCTGCAAGCAAAGTTACAGAGGTTTCCCAGAGTGTTGCTTTTCTCGAGAAAAGAGCGCTTTACAGCGCTTTCTGGCTGCTAGAGACATGCAGAAAGAGCAAGTGTGGCAGAATGTGTTCCAAAGCAGCTGGAGCTACCACGGGCTCCGGACAGGCTTATTTTCACTTGGAGAACACAGAAAACACACCAAGGTGCTGCTGCAAGCAAAGTTACAGAGGTTTCCCAGAGTGTTGCTTTTCTCGAGAAAAGAGCGCTTTACAGCGCTTTCTGGCTGCTAGAGACATGCAGAAAGAGCAAGTGTGGCAGAATGTGTTCCAAAGCAGCTGGAGCTACCACGGGCTCCGGACAGGCTTATTTTCACTTGGAGAACACAGAAAACACACCAAGGTGCTGCTGCAAGCAAAGTTACAGAGGTTTCCCAGAGTGTTGCTTTTCTCGAGAAAAGAGCGCTTTACAGCGCTTTCTGGCTGCTAGAGACATGCAGAAAGAGCAAGTGTGGCAGAATGTGTTCCAAAGCAGCTGGAGCTACCACGGGCTCCGGACAGGCTTATTTTCACTTGGAGAACACAGAAAACACACCAAGGTGCTGCTGCAAGCAAAGTTACAGAGGTTTCCCAGAGTGTTGCTTTTCTCGAGAAAAGAGCGCTTTACAGCGCTTTCTGGCTGCTAGAGACATGCAGAAAGAGCAAGTGTGGCAGAATGTGTTCCAAAGCAGCTGGAGCTACCACGGGCTCCCGACAGGCTTATTTTCACTTGGAGAACACAGAAAACACACCAAGGTGCTGCTGCAAGCAAAGTTACAGAGGTTTCCCAGAGTGTTGCTTTTCTCGAGAAAAGAGCGCTTTACAGCGCTTTCTGGCTGCTAGAGACATGCAGAAAGAGCAAGTGTGGCAGAATGTGTTCCAAAGCAGCTGGAGCTACCACGGGCTCCCGACAGGCTTATTTTCACTTGGAGAACACAGAAAACACACCAAGGTGCTGCTGCAAGCAAAGTTACAGAGGTTTCCCAGAGTGTTGCTTTTCTCGAGAAAAGAGCGCTTTACAGCGCTTTCTGGCTGCTAGAGACATGCAGAAAGAGCAAGTGTGGCAGAATGTGTTCCAAAGCAGCTGGAGCTACCACGGGCTCCGGACAGGCTTATTTTCACTTGGAGAACACAGAAAACACACCAAGGTGCTGCTGCAAGCAAAGTTACAGAGGTTTCCCAGAGTGTTGCTTTTCTCGAGAAAAGAGCGCTTTACAGCGCTTTCTGGCTGCTAGAGACATGCAGAAAGAGCAAGTGTGGCAGAATGTGTTCCAAAGCAGCTGGAGCTACCACGGGCTCCCGACAGGCTTATTTTCACTTGGAGAACACAGAAAACACACCAAGGTGCTGCTGCAAGCAAAGTTACAGAGGTTTCCCAGAGTGTTGCTTTTCTCGAGAAAAGAGCGCTTTACAGCGCTTTCTGGCTGCTAGAGACATGCAGAAAGAGCAAGTGTGGCAGAATGTGTTCCAAAGCAGCTGGAGCTACCACGGGCTCCCGACAGGCTTATTTTCACTTGGAGAACACAGAAAACACACCAAGGTGCTGCTGCAAGCAAAGTTACAGAGGTTTCCCAGAGTGTTGCTTTTCTCGAGAAAAGAGCGCTTTACAGCGCTTTCTGGCTGCTAGAGACATGCAGAAAGAGCAAGTGTGGCAGAATGTGTTCCAAAGCAGCTGGAGCTACCACGGGCTCCCGACAGGCTTATTTTCACTTGGAGAACACAGAAAACACACCAAGGTGCTGCTGCAAGCAAAGTTACAGAGGTTTCCCAGAGTGTTGCTTTTCTCGAGAAAAGAGCGCTTTACAGCGCTTTCTGGCTGCTAGAGACATGCAGAAAGAGCAAGTGTGGCAGAATGTGTTCCAAAGCAGCTGGAGCTACCACGGGCTCCCGACAGGCTTATTTTCACTTGGAGAACACAGAAAACACACCAAGGTGCTGCTGCAAGCAAAGTTACAGAGGTTTCCCAGAGTGTTGCTTTTCTCGAGAAAAGAGCGCTTTACAGCGCTTTCTGGCTGCTAGAGACATGCAGAAAGAGCAAGTGTGGCAGAATGTGTTCCAAAGCAGCTGGAGCTACCACGGGCTCCCCACAGGCTTATTTTCACTTGGAGAACACAGAAAACACACCAAGGTGCTGCTGCAAGCAAAGTTACAGAGGTTTCCCAGAGTGTTGCTTTTCTCGAGAAAAGAGCGCTTTACAGCGCTTTCTGGCTGCTAGAGACATGCAGAAAGAGCAAGTGTGGCAGAATGTGTTCCAAAGCAGCTGGAGCTACCACGGGCTCCCCACAGGCTTATTTTCACTTGGAGAACACAGAAAACACACCAAGGTGCTGCTGCAAGCAAAGTTACAGAGGTTTCCCAGAGTGTTGCTTTTCTCGAGAAAAGAGCGCTTTACAGCGCTTTCTGGCTGCTAGAGACATGCAGAAAGAGCAAGTGTGGCAGAATGTGTTCCAAAGCAGCTGGAGCTACCACGGGCTCCCGACAGGCTTATTTTCACTTGGAGAACACAGAAAACACACCAAGGTGCTGCTGCAAGCAAAGTTACAGAGGTTTCCCAGAGTGTTGCTTTTCTCGAGAAAAGAGCGCTTTACAGCGCTTTCTGGCTGCTAGAGACATGCAGAAAGAGCAAGTGTGGCAGAATGTGTTCCAAAGCAGCTGGAGCTACCACGGGCTCCCCACAGGCTTATTTTCACTTGGAGAACACAGAAAACACACCAAGGTGCTGCTGCAAGCAAAGTTACAGAGGTTTCCCAGAGTGTTGCTTTTCTCGAGAAAAGAGCGCTTTACAGCGCTTTCTGGCTGCTAGAGACATGCAGAAAGAGCAAGTGTGGCAGAATGTGTTCCAAAGCAGCTGGAGCTACCACGGGCTCCCGACAGGCTTATTTTCACTTGGAGAACACAGAAAACACACCAAGGTGCTGCTGCAAGCAAAGTTACAGAGGTTTCCCAGAGTGTTGCTTTTCTCGAGAAAAGAGCGCTTTACAGCGCTTTCTGGCTGCTAGAGACATGCAGAAAGAGCAAGTGTGGCAGAATGTGTTCCAAAGCAGCTGGAGCTACCACGGGCTCCCGACAGGCTTATTTTCACTTGGAGAACACAGAAAACACACCAAGGTGCTGCTGCAAGCAAAGTTACAGAGGTTTCCCAGAGTGTTGCTTTTCTCGAGAAAAGAGCGCTTTACAGCGCTTTCTGGCTGCTAGAGACATGCAGAAAGAGCAAGTGTGGCAGAATGTGTTCCAAAGCAGCTGGAGCTACCACGGGCTCCCCACAGGCTTATTTTCACTTGGAGAACACAGAAAACACACCAAGGTGCTGCTGCAAGCAAAGTTACAGAGGTTTCCCAGAGTGTTGCTTTTCTCGAGAAAAGAGCGCTTTACAGCGCTTTCTGGCTGCTAGAGACATGCAGAAAGAGCAAGTGTGGCAGAATGTGTTCCAAAGCAGCTGGAGCTACCACGGGCTCCCCACAGGCTTATTTTCACTTGGAGAACACAGAAAACACACCAAGGTGCTGCTGCAAGCAAAGTTACAGAGGTTTCCCAGAGTGTTGCTTTTCTCGAGAAAAGAGCGCTTTACAGCGCTTTCTGGCTGCTAGAGACATGCAGAAAGAGCAAGTGTGGCAGAATGTGTTCCAAAGCAGCTGGAGCTACCACGGGCTCCCGACAGGCTTATTTTCACTTGGAGAACACAGAAAACACACCAAGGTGCTGCTGCAAGCAAAGTTACAGAGGTTTCCCAGAGTGTTGCTTTTCTCGAGAAAAGAGCGCTTTACAGCGCTTTCTGGCTGCTAGAGACATGCAGAAAGAGCAAGTGTGGCAGAATGTGTTCCAAAGCAGCTGGAGCTACCACGGGCTCCCGACAGGCTTATTTTCACTTGGAGAACACAGAAAACACACCAAGGTGCTGCTGCAAGCAAAGTTACAGAGGTTTCCCAGAGTGTTGCTTTTCTCGAGAAAAGAGCGCTTTACAGCGCTTTCTGGCTGCTAGAGACATGCAGAAAGAGCAAGTGTGGCAGAATGTGTTCCAAAGCAGCTGGAGCTACCACGGGCTCCCGACAGGCTTATTTTCACTTGGAGAACACAGAAAACACACCAAGGTGCTGCTGCAAGCAAAGTTACAGAGGTTTCCCAGAGTGTTGCTTTTCTCGAGAAAAGAGCGCTTTACAGCGCTTTCTGGCTGCTAGAGACATGCAGAAAGAGCAAGTGTGGCAGAATGTGTTCCAAAGCAGCTGGAGCTACCACGGGCTCCCCACAGGCTTATTTTCACTTGGAGAACACAGAAAACACACCAAGGTGCTGCTGCAAGCAAAGTTACAGAGGTTTCCCAGAGTGTTGCTTTTCTCGAGAAAAGAGCGCTTTACAGCGCTTTCTGGCTGCTAGAGACATGCAGAAAGAGCAAGTGTGGCAGAATGTGTTCCAAAGCAGCTGGAGCTACCACGGGCTCCCCACAGGCTTATTTTCACTTGGAGAACACAGAAAACACACCAAGGTGCTGCTGCAAGCAAAGTTACAGAGGTTTCCCAGAGTGTTGCTTTTCTCGAGAAAAGAGCGCTTTACAGCGCTTTCTGGCTGCTAGAGACATGCAGAAAGAGCAAGTGTGGCAGAATGTGTTCCAAAGCAGCTGGAGCTACCACGGGCTCCCGACAGGCTTATTTTCACTTGGAGAACACAGAAAACACACCAAGGTGCTGCTGCAAGCAAAGTTACAGAGGTTTCCCAGAGTGTTGCTTTTCTCGAGAAAAGAGCGCTTTACAGCGCTTTCTGGCTGCTAGAGACATGCAGAAAGAGCAAGTGTGGCAGAATGTGTTCCAAAGCAGCTGGAGCTACCACGGGCTCCCGACAGGCTTATTTTCACTTGGAGAACACAGAAAACACACCAAGGTGCTGCTGCAAGCAAAGTTACAGAGGTTTCCCAGAGTGTTGCTTTTCTCGAGAAAAGAGCGCTTTACAGCGCTTTCTGGCTGCTAGAGACATGCAGAAAGAGCAAGTGTGGCAGAATGTGTTCCAAAGCAGCTGGAGCTACCACGGGCTCCCGACAGGCTTATTTTCACTTGGAGAACACAGAAAACACACCAAGGTGCTGCTGCAAGCAAAGTTACAGAGGTTTCCCAGAGTGTTGCTTTTCTCGAGAAAAGAGCGCTTTACAGCGCTTTCTGGCTGCTAGAGACATGCAGAAAGAGCAAGTGTGGCAGAATGTGTTCCAAAGCAGCTGGAGCTACCACGGGCTCCCGACAGGCTTATTTTCACTTGGAGAACACAGAAAACACACCAAGGTGCTGCTGCAAGCAAAGTTACAGAGGTTTCCCAGAGTGTTGCTTTTCTCGAGAAAAGAGCGCTTTACAGCGCTTTCTGGCTGCTAGAGACATGCAGAAAGAGCAAGTGTGGCAGAATGTGTTCCAAAGCAGCTGGAGCTACCACGGGCTCCCGACAGGCTTATTTTCACTTGGAGAACACAGAAAACACACCAAGGTGCTGCTGCAAGCAAAGTTACAGAGGTTTCCCAGAGTGTTGCTTTTCTCGAGAAAAGAGCGCTTTACAGCGCTTTCTGGCTGCTAGAGACATGCAGAAAGAGCAAGTGTGGCAGAATGTGTTCCAAAGCAGCTGGAGCTACCACGGGCTCCCCACAGGCTTATTTTCACTTGGAGAACACAGAAAACACACCAAGGTGCTGCTGCAAGCAAAGTTACAGAGGTTTCCCAGAGTGTTGCTTTTCTCGAGAAAAGAGCGCTTTACAGCGCTTTCTGGCTGCTAGAGACATGCAGAAAGAGCAAGTGTGGCAGAATGTGTTCCAAAGCAGCTGGAGCTACCACGGGCTCCCGACAGGCTTATTTTCACTTGGAGAACACAGAAAACACACCAAGGTGCTGCTGCAAGCAAAGTTACAGAGGTTTCCCAGAGTGTTGCTTTTCTCGAGAAAAGAGCGCTTTACAGCGCTTTCTGGCTGCTAGAGACATGCAGAAAGAGCAAGTGTGGCAGAATGTGTTCCAAAGCAGCTGGAGCTACCACGGGCTCCCCACAGGCTTATTTTCACTTGGAGAACACAGAAAACACACCAAGGTGCTGCTGCAAGCAAAGTTACAGAGGTTTCCCAGAGTGTTGCTTTTCTCGAGAAAAGAGCGCTTTACAGCGCTTTCTGGCTGCTAGAGACATGCAGAAAGAGCAAGTGTGGCAGAATGTGTTCCAAAGCAGCTGGAGCTACCACGGGCTCCCGACAGGCTTATTTTCACTTGGAGAACACAGAAAACACACCAAGGTGCTGCTGCAAGCAAAGTTACAGAGGTTTCCCAGAGTGTTGCTTTTCTCGAGAAAAGAGCGCTTTACAGCGCTTTCTGGCTGCTAGAGACATGCAGAAAGAGCAAGTGTGGCAGAATGTGTTCCAAAGCAGCTGGAGCTACCACGGGCTCCCGACAGGCTTATTTTCACTTGGAGAACACAGAAAACACACCAAGGTGCTGCTGCAAGCAAAGTTACAGAGGTTTCCCAGAGTGTTGCTTTTCTCGAGAAAAGAGCGCTTTACAGCGCTTTCTGGCTGCTAGAGACATGCAGAAAGAGCAAGTGTGGCAGAATGTGTTCCAAAGCAGCTGGAGCTACCACGGGCTCCCGACAGGCTTATTTTCACTTGGAGAACACAGAAAACACACCAAGGTGCTGCTGCAAGCAAAGTTACAGAGGTTTCCCAGAGTGTTGCTTTTCTCGAGAAAAGAGCGCTTTACAGCGCTTTCTGGCTGCTAGAGACATGCAGAAAGAGCAAGTGTGGCAGAATGTGTTCCAAAGCAGCTGGAGCTACCCCGGGCTCCCCACAGGCTTATTTTCACTTGGAGAACACAGAAAACACACCAAGGTGCTGCTGCAAGCAAAGTTACAGAGGTTTCCCAGAGTGTTGCTTTTCTCGAGAAAAGAGCGCTTTACAGCGCTTTCTGGCTGCTAGAGACATGCAGAAAGAGCAAGTGTGGCAGAATGTGTTCCAAAGCAGCTGGAGCTACCACGGGCTCCCGACAGGCTTATTTTCACTTGGAGAACACAGAAAACACACCAAGGTGCTGCTGCAAGCAAAGTTACAGAGGTTTCCCAGAGTGTTGCTTTTCTCGAGAAAAGAGCGCTTTACAGCGCTTTCTGGCTGCTAGAGACATGCAGAAAGAGCAAGTGTGGCAGAATGTGTTCCAAAGCAGCTGGAGCTACCACGGGCTCCCGACAGGCTTATTTTCACTTGGAGAACACAGAAAACACACCAAGGTGCTGCTGCAAGCAAAGTTACAGAGGTTTCCCAGAGTGTTGCTTTTCTCGAGAAAAGAGCGCTTTACAGCGCTTTCTGGCTGCTAGAGACATGCAGAAAGAGCAAGTGTGGCAGAATGTGTTCCAAAGCAGCTGGAGCTACCACGGGCTCCCCACAGGCTTATTTTCACTTGGAGAACACAGAAAACACACCAAGGTGCTGCTGCAAGCAAAGTTACAGAGGTTTCCCAGAGTGTTGCTTTTCTCGAGAAAAGAGCGCTTTACAGCGCTTTCTGGCTGCTAGAGACATGCAGAAAGAGCAAGTGTGGCAGAATGTGTTCCAAAGCAGCTGGAGCTACCACGGGCTCCCCACAGGCTTATTTTCACTTGGAGAACACAGAAAACACACCAAGGTGCTGCTGCAAGCAAAGTTACAGAGGTTTCCCAGAGTGTTGCTTTTCTCGAGAAAAGAGCGCTTTACAGCGCTTTCTGGCTGCTAGAGACATGCAGAAAGAGCAAGTGTGGCAGAATGTGTTCCAAAGCAGCTGGAGCTACCACGGGCTCCCCACAGGCTTATTTTCACTTGGAGAACACAGAAAACACACCAAGGTGCTGCTGCAAGCAAAGTTACAGAGGTTTCCCAGAGTGTTGCTTTTCTCGAGAAAAGAGCGCTTTACAGCGCTTTCTGGCTGCTAGAGACATGCAGAAAGAGCAAGTGTGGCAGAATGTGTTCCAAAGCAGCTGGAGCTACCACGGGCTCCCCACAGGCTTATTTTCACTTGGAGAACACAGAAAACACACCAAGGTGCTGCTGCAAGCAAAGTTACAGAGGTTTCCCAGAGTGTTGCTTTTCTCGAGAAAAGAGCGCTTTACAGCGCTTTCTGGCTGCTAGAGACATGCAGAAAGAGCAAGTGTGGCAGAATGTGTTCCAAAGCAGCTGGAGCTACCACGGGCTCCCGACAGGCTTATTTTCACTTGGAGAACACAGAAAACACACCAAGGTGCTGCTGCAAGCAAAGTTACAGAGGTTTCCCAGAGTGTTGCTTTTCTCGAGAAAAGAGCGCTTTACAGCGCTTTCTGGCTGCTAGAGACATGCAGAAAGAGCAAGTGTGGCAGAATGTGTTCCAAAGCAGCTGGAGCTACCACGGGCTCCCGACAGGCTTATTTTCACTTGGAGAACACAGAAAACACACCAAGGTGCTGCTGCAAGCAAAGTTACAGAGGTTTCCCAGAGTGTTGCTTTTCTCGAGAAAAGAGCGCTTTACAGCGCTTTCTGGCTGCTAGAGACATGCAGAAAGAGCAAGTGTGGCAGAATGTGTTCCAAAGCAGCTGGAGCTACCACGGGCTCCCGACAGGCTTATTTTCACTTGGAGAACACAGAAAACACACCAAGGTGCTGCTGCAAGCAAAGTTACAGAGGTTTCCCAGAGTGTTGCTTTTCTCGAGAAAAGAGCGCTTTACAGCGCTTTCTGGCTGCTAGAGACATGCAGAAAGAGCAAGTGTGGCAGAATGTGTTCCAAAGCAGCTGGAGCTACCACGGGCTCCCGACAGGCTTATTTTCACTTGGAGAACACAGAAAACACACCAAGGTGCTGCTGCAAGCAAAGTTACAGAGGTTTCCCAGAGTGTTGCTTTTCTCGAGAAAAGAGCGCTTTACAGCGCTTTCTGGCTGCTAGAGACATGCAGAAAGAGCAAGTGTGGCAGAATGTGTTCCAAAGCAGCTGGAGCTACCACGGGCTCCCGACAGGCTTATTTTCACTTGGAGAACACAGAAAACACACCAAGGTGCTGCTGCAAGCAAAGTTACAGAGGTTTCCCAGAGTGTTGCTTTTCTCGAGAAAAGAGCGCTTTACAGCGCTTTCTGGCTGCTAGAGACATGCAGAAAGAGCAAGTGTGGCAGAATGTGTTCCAAAGCAGCTGGAGCTACCACGGGCTCCCGACAGGCTTATTTTCACTTGGAGAACACAGAAAACACACCAAGGTGCTGCTGCAAGCAAAGTTACAGAGGTTTCCCAGAGTGTTGCTTTTCTCGAGAAAAGAGCGCTTTACAGCGCTTTCTGGCTGCTAGAGACATGCAGAAAGAGCAAGTGTGGCAGAATGTGTTCCAAAGCAGCTGGAGCTACCACGGGCTCCCGACAGGCTTATTTTCACTTGGAGAACACAGAAAACACACCAAGGTGCTGCTGCAAGCAAAGTTACAGAGGTTTCCCAGAGTGTTGCTTTTCTCGAGAAAAGAGCGCTTTACAGCGCTTTCTGGCTGCTAGAGACATGCAGAAAGAGCAAGTGTGGCAGAATGTGTTCCAAAGCAGCTGGAGCTACCACGGGCTCCCGACAGGCTTATTTTCACTTGGAGAACACAGAAAACACACCAAGGTGCTGCTGCAAGCAAAGTTACAGAGGTTTCCCAGAGTGTTGCTTTTCTCGAGAAAAGAGCGCTTTACAGCGCTTTCTGGCTGCTAGAGACATGCAGAAAGAGCAAGTGTGGCAGAATGTGTTCCAAAGCAGCTGGAGCTACCACGGGCTCCCGACAGGCTTATTTTCACTTGGAGAACACAGAAAACACACCAAGGTGCTGCTGCAAGCAAAGTTACAGAGGTTTCCCAGAGTGTTGCTTTTCTCGAGAAAAGAGCGCTTTACAGCGCTTTCTGGCTGCTAGAGACATGCAGAAAGAGCAAGTGTGGCAGAATGTGTTCCAAAGCAGCTGGAGCTACCACGGGCTCCCCACAGGCTTATTTTCACTTGGAGAACACAGAAAACACACCAAGGTGCTGCTGCAAGCAAAGTTACAGAGGTTTCCCAGAGTGTTGCTTTTCTCGAGAAAAGAGCGCTTTACAGCGCTTTCTGGCTGCTAGAGACATGCAGAAAGAGCAAGTGTGGCAGAATGTGTTCCAAAGCAGCTGGAGCTACCACGGGCTCCCGACAGGCTTATTTTCACTTGGAGAACACAGAAAACACACCAAGGTGCTGCTGCAAGCAAAGTTACAGAGGTTTCCCAGAGTGTTGCTTTTCTCGAGAAAAGAGCGCTTTACAGCGCTTTCTGGCTGCTAGAGACATGCAGAAAGAGCAAGTGTGGCAGAATGTGTTCCAAAGCAGCTGGAGCTACCACGGGCTCCCGACAGGCTTATTTTCACTTGGAGAACACAGAAAACACACCAAGGTGCTGCTGCAAGCAAAGTTACAGAGGTTTCCCAGAGTGTTGCTTTTCTCGAGAAAAGAGCGCTTTACAGCGCTTTCTGGCTGCTAGAGACATGCAGAAAGAGCAAGTGTGGCAGAATGTGTTCCAAAGCAGCTGGAGCTACCACGGGCTCCCGACAGGCTTATTTTCACTTGGAGAACACAGAAAACACACCAAGGTGCTGCTGCAAGCAAAGTTACAGAGGTTTCCCAGAGTGTTGCTTTTCTCGAGAAAAGAGCGCTTTACAGCGCTTTCTGGCTGCTAGAGACATGCAGAAAGAGCAAGTGTGGCAGAATGTGTTCCAAAGCAGCTGGAGCTACCACGGGCTCCGGACAGGCTTATTTTCACTTGGAGAACACAGAAAACACACCAAGGTGCTGCTGCAAGCAAAGTTACAGAGGTTTCCCAGAGTGTTGCTTTTCTCGAGAAAAGAGCGCTTTACAGCGCTTTCTGGCTGCTAGAGACATGCAGAAAGAGCAAGTGTGGCAGAATGTGTTCCAAAGCAGCTGGAGCTACCACGGGCTCCCGACAGGCTTATTTTCACTTGGAGAACACAGAAAACACACCAAGGTGCTGCTGCAAGCAAAGTTACAGAGGTTTCCCAGAGTGTTGCTTTTCTCGAGAAAAGAGCGCTTTACAGCGCTTTCTGGCTGCTAGAGACATGCAGAAAGAGCAAGTGTGGCAGAATGTGTTCCAAAGCAGCTGGAGCTACCACGGGCTCCCCACAGGCTTATTTTCACTTGGAGAACACAGAAAACACACCAAGGTGCTGCTGCAAGCAAAGTTACAGAGGTTTCCCAGAGTGTTGCTTTTCTCGAGAAAAGAGCGCTTTACAGCGCTTTCTGGCTGCTAGAGACATGCAGAAAGAGCAAGTGTGGCAGAATGTGTTCCAAAGCAGCTGGAGCTACCACGGGCTCCCGACAGGCTTATTTTCACTTGGAGAACACAGAAAACACACCAAGGTGCTGCTGCAAGCAAAGTTACAGAGGTTTCCCAGAGTGTTGCTTTTCTCGAGAAAAGAGCGCTTTACAGCGCTTTCTGGCTGCTAGAGACATGCAGAAAGAGCAAGTGTGGCAGAATGTGTTCCAAAGCAGCTGGAGCTACCACGGGCTCCCGACAGGCTTATTTTCACTTGGAGAACACAGAAAACACACCAAGGTGCTGCTGCAAGCAAAGTTACAGAGGTTTCCCAGAGTGTTGCTTTTCTCGAGAAAAGAGCGCTTTACAGCGCTTTCTGGCTGCTAGAGACATGCAGAAAGAGCAAGTGTGGCAGAATGTGTTCCAAAGCAGCTGGAGCTACCACGGGCTCCCGACAGGCTTATTTTCACTTGGAGAACACAGAAAACACACCAAGGTGCTGCTGCAAGCAAAGTTACAGAGGTTTCCCAGAGTGTTGCTTTTCTCGAGAAAAGAGCGCTTTACAGCGCTTTCTGGCTGCTAGAGACATGCAGAAAGAGCAAGTGTGGCAGAATGTGTTCCAAAGCAGCTGGAGCTACCACGGGCTCCCCACAGGCTTATTTTCACTTGGAGAACACAGAAAACACACCAAGGTGCTGCTGCAAGCAAAGTTACAGAGGTTTCCCAGAGTGTTGCTTTTCTCGAGAAAAGAGCGCTTTACAGCGCTTTCTGGCTGCTAGAGACATGCAGAAAGAGCAAGTGTGGCAGAATGTGTTCCAAAGCAGCTGGAGCTACCACGGGCTCCCGACAGGCTTATTTTCACTTGGAGAACACAGAAAACACACCAAGGTGCTGCTGCAAGCAAAGTTACAGAGGTTTCCCAGAGTGTTGCTTTTCTCGAGAAAAGAGCGCTTTACAGCGCTTTCTGGCTGCTAGAGACATGCAGAAAGAGCAAGTGTGGCAGAATGTGTTCCAAAGCAGCTGGAGCTACCACGGGCTCCCGACAGGCTTATTTTCACTTGGAGAACACAGAAAACACACCAAGGTGCTGCTGCAAGCAAAGTTACAGAGGTTTCCCAGAGTGTTGCTTTTCTCGAGAAAAGAGCGCTTTACAGCGCTTTCTGGCTGCTAGAGACATGCAGAAAGAGCAAGTGTGGCAGAATGTGTTCCAAAGCAGCTGGAGCTACCACGGGCTCCCGACAGGCTTATTTTCACTTGGAGAACACAGAAAACACACCAAGGTGCTGCTGCAAGCAAAGTTACAGAGGTTTCCCAGAGTGTTGCTTTTCTCGAGAAAAGAGCGCTTTACAGCGCTTTCTGGCTGCTAGAGACATGCAGAAAGAGCAAGTGTGGCAGAATGTGTTCCAAAGCAGCTGGAGCTACCACGGGCTCCCGACAGGCTTATTTTCACTTGGAGAACACAGAAAACACACCAAGGTGCTGCTGCAAGCAAAGTTACAGAGGTTTCCCAGAGTGTTGCTTTTCTCGAGAAAAGAGCGCTTTACAGCGCTTTCTGGCTGCTAGAGACATGCAGAAAGAGCAAGTGTGGCAGAATGTGTTCCAAAGCAGCTGGAGCTACCACGGGCTCCCCACAGGCTTATTTTCACTTGGAGAACACAGAAAACACACCAAGGTGCTGCTGCAAGCAAAGTTACAGAGGTTTCCCAGAGTGTTGCTTTTCTCGAGAAAAGAGCGCTTTACAGCGCTTTCTGGCTGCTAGAGACATGCAGAAAGAGCAAGTGTGGCAGAATGTGTTCCAAAGCAGCTGGAGCTACCACGGGCTCCCCACAGGCTTATTTTCACTTGGAGAACACAGAAAACACACCAAGGTGCTGCTGCAAGCAAAGTTACAGAGGTTTCCCAGAGTGTTGCTTTTCTCGAGAAAAGAGCGCTTTACAGCGCTTTCTGGCTGCTAGAGACATGCAGAAAGAGCAAGTGTGGCAGAATGTGTTCCAAAGCAGCTGGAGCTACCACGGGCTCCCCACAGGCTTATTTTCACTTGGAGAACACAGAAAACACACCAAGGTGCTGCTGCAAGCAAAGTTACAGAGGTTTCCCAGAGTGTTGCTTTTCTCGAGAAAAGAGCGCTTTACAGCGCTTTCTGGCTGCTAGAGACATGCAGAAAGAGCAAGTGTGGCAGAATGTGTTCCAAAGCAGCTGGAGCTACCACGGGCTCCCCACAGGCTTATTTTCACTTGGAGAACACAGAAAACACACCAAGGTGCTGCTGCAAGCAAAGTTACAGAGGTTTCCCAGAGTGTTGCTTTTCTCGAGAAAAGAGCGCTTTACAGCGCTTTCTGGCTGCTAGAGACATGCAGAAAGAGCAAGTGTGGCAGAATGTGTTCCAAAGCAGCTGGAGCTACCACGGGCTCCCCACAGGCTTATTTTCACTTGGAGAACACAGAAAACACACCAAGGTGCTGCTGCAAGCAAAGTTACAGAGGTTTCCCAGAGTGTTGCTTTTCTCGAGAAAAGAGCGCTTTACAGCGCTTTCTGGCTGCTAGAGACATGCAGAAAGAGCAAGTGTGGCAGAATGTGTTCCAAAGCAGCTGGAGCTACCACGGGCTCCCCACAGGCTTATTTTCACTTGGAGAACACAGAAAACACACCAAGGTGCTGCAAGCAAAGTTACAGAGGTTTCCCAGAGTGTTGCTTTTCTCGAGAAAAGAGCGCTTTACAGCGCTTTCTGGCTGCTAGAGACATGCAGAAAGAGCAAGTGTGGCAGAATGTGTTCCAAAGCAGCTGGAGCTACCACGGGCTCCCGACAGGCTTATTTTCACTTGGAGAACACAGAAAACACACCAAGGTGCTGCTGCAAGCAAAGTTACAGAGGTTTCCCAGAGTGTTGCTTTTCTCGAGAAAAGAGCGCTTTACAGCGCTTTCTGGCTGCTAGAGACATGCAGAAAGAGCAAGTGTGGCAGAATGTGTTCCAAAGCAGCTGGAGCTACCACGGGCTCCCCACAGGCTTATTTTCACTTGGAGAACACAGAAAACACACCAAGGTGCTGCTGCAAGCAAAGTTACAGAGGTTTCCCAGAGTGTTGCTTTTCTCGAGAAAAGAGCGCTTTACAGCGCTTTCTGGCTGCTAGAGACATGCAGAAAGAGCAAGTGTGGCAGAATGTGTTCCAAAGCAGCTGGAGCTACCACGGGCTCCCCACAGGCTTATTTTCACTTGGAGAACACAGAAAACACACCAAGGTGCTGCTGCAAGCAAAGTTACAGAGGTTTCCCAGAGTGTTGCTTTTCTCGAGAAAAGAGCGCTTTACAGCGCTTTCTGGCTGCTAGAGACATGCAGAAAGAGCAAGTGTGGCAGAATGTGTTCCAAAGCAGCTGGAGCTACCACGGGCTCCGGACAGGCTTATTTTCACTTGGAGAACACAGAAAACACACCAAGGTGCTGCTGCAAGCAAAGTTACAGAGGTTTCCCAGAGTGTTGCTTTTCTCGAGAAAAGAGC
The DNA here is from genome assembly GCF_965231275.1 of Zosterops lateralis. Classification (NCBI taxonomy): domain Eukaryota; kingdom Metazoa; phylum Chordata; class Aves; order Passeriformes; family Zosteropidae; genus Zosterops; species Zosterops lateralis. The sequence goes on from NW_028154581.1 coordinate 82,439, forward strand.
GCTTTACAGCGCTTTCTGGCTGCTAGAGACATGCAGAAAGAGCAAGTGTGGCAGAATGTGTTCCAAAGCAGCTGGAGCTACCACGGGCTCCCGACAGGCTTATTTTCACTTGGAGAACACAGAAAACACACCAAGGTGCTGCTGCAAGCAAAGTTACAGAGGTTTCCCAGAGTGTTGCTTTTCTCGAGAAAAGAGCGCTTTACAGCGCTTTCTGGCTGCTAGAGACATGCAGAAAGAGCAAGTGTGGCAGAATGTGTTCCAAAGCAGCTGGAGCTACCACGGGCTCCCGACAGGCTTATTTTCACTTGGAGAACACAGAAAACACACCAAGGTGCTGCTGCAAGCAAAGTTACAGAGGTTTCCCAGAGTGTTGCTTTTCTCGAGAAAAGAGCGCTTTACAGCGCTTTCTGGCTGCTAGAGACATGCAGAAAGAGCAAGTGTGGCAGAATGTGTTCCAAAGCAGCTGGAGCTACCACGGGCTCCGGACAGGCTTATTTTCACTTGGAGAACACAGAAAACACACCAAGGTGCTGCTGCAAGCAAAGTTACAGAGGTTTCCCAGAGTGTTGCTTTTCTCGAGAAAAGAGCGCTTTACAGCGCTTTCTGGCTGCTAGAGACATGCAGAAAGAGCAAGTGTGGCAGAATGTGTTCCAAAGCAGCTGGAGCTACCACGGGCTCCGGACAGGCTTATTTTCACTTGGAGAACACAGAAAACACACCAAGGTGCTGCTGCAAGCAAAGTTACAGAGGTTTCCCAGAGTGTTGCTTTTCTCGAGAAAAGAGCGCTTTACAGCGCTTTCTGGCTGCTAGAGACATGCAGAAAGAGCAAGTGTGGCAGAATGTGTTCCAAAGCAGCTGGAGCTACCACGGGCTCCCCACAGGCTTATTTTCACTTGGAGAACACAGAAAACACACCAAGGTGCTGCTGCAAGCAAAGTTACAGAGGTTTCCCAGAGTGTTGCTTTTCTCGAGAAAAGAGCGCTTTACAGCGCTTTCTGGCTGCTAGAGACATGCAGAAAGAGCAAGTGTGGCAGAATGTGTTCCAAAGCAGCTGGAGCTACCACGGGCTCCGGACAGGCTTATTTTCACTTGGAGAACACAGAAAACACACCAAGGTGCTGCTGCAAGCAAAGTTACAGAGGTTTCCCAGAGTGTTGCTTTTCTCGAGAAAAGAGCGCTTTACAGCGCTTTCTGGCTGCTAGAGACATGCAGAAAGAGCAAGTGTGGCAGAATGTGTTCCAAAGCAGCTGGAGCTACCACGGGCTCCCCACAGGCTTATTTTCACTTGGAGAACACAGAAAACACACCAAGGTGCTGCTGCAAGCAAAGTTACAGAGGTTTCCCAGAGTGTTGCTTTTCTCGAGAAAAGAGCGCTTTACAGCGCTTTCTGGCTGCTAGAGACATGCAGAAAGAGCAAGTGTGGCAGAATGTGTTCCAAAGCAGCTGGAGCTACCACGGGCTCCCCACAGGCTTATTTTCACTTGGAGAACACAGAAAACACACCAAGGTGCTGCTGCAAGCAAAGTTACAGAGGTTTCCCAGAGTGTTGCTTTTCTCGAGAAAAGAGCGCTTTACAGCGCTTTCTGGCTGCTAGAGACATGCAGAAAGAGCAAGTGTGGCAGAATGTGTTCCAAAGCAGCTGGAGCTACCACGGGCTCCCCACAGGCTTATTTTCACTTGGAGAACACAGAAAACACACCAAGGTGCTGCTGCAAGCAAAGTTACAGAGGTTTCCCAGAGTGTTGCTTTTCTCGAGAAAAGAGCGCTTTACAGCGCTTTCTGGCTGCTAGAGACATGCAGAAAGAGCAAGTGTGGCAGAATGTGTTCCAAAGCAGCTGGAGCTACCACGGGCTCCCCACAGGCTTATTTTCACTTGGAGAACACAGAAAACGCACCAAGGTGCTGCTGCAAGCAAAGTTACAGAGGTTTCCCAGAGTGTTGCTTTTCTCGAGAAAAGAGCGCTTTACAGCGCTTTCTGGCTGCTAGAGACATGCAGAAAGAGCAAGTGTGGCAGAATGTGTTCCAAAGCAGCTGGAGCTACCACGGGCTCCGGACAGGCTTATTTTCACTTGGAGAACACAGAAAACACACCAAGGTGCTGCTGCAAGCAAAGTTACAGAGGTTTCCCAGAGTGTTGCTTTTCTCGAGAAAAGAGCGCTTTACAGCGCTTTCTGGCTGCTAGAGACATGCAGAAAGAGCAAGTGTGGCAGAATGTGTTCCAAAGCAGCTGGAGCTACCACGGGCTCCCCACAGGCTTATTTTCACTTGGAGAACACAGAAAACACACCAAGGTGCTGCTGCAAGCAAAGTTACAGAGGTTTCCCAGAGTGTTGCTTTTCTCGAGAAAAGAGCGCTTTACAGCGCTTTCTGGCTGCTAGAGACATGCAGAAAGAGCAAGTGTGGCAGAATGTGTTCCAAAGCAGCTGGAGCTACCACGGGCTCCGGACAGGCTTATTTTCACTTGGAGAACACAGAAAACACACCAAGGTGCTGCTGCAAGCAAAGTTACAGAGGTTTCCCAGAGTGTTGCTTTTCTCGAGAAAAGAGCGCTTTACAGCGCTTTCTGGCTGCTAGAGACATGCAGAAAGAGCAAGTGTGGCAGAATGTGTTCCAAAGCAGCTGGAGCTACCACGGGCTCCCGACAGGCTTATTTTCACTTGGAGAACACAGAAAACACACCAAGGTGCTGCTGCAAGCAAAGTTACAGAGGTTTCCCAGAGTGTTGCTTTTCTCGAGAAAAGAGCGCTTTACAGCGCTTTCTGGCTGCTAGAGACATGCAGAAAGAGCAAGTGTGGCAGAATGTGTTCCAAAGCAGCTGGAGCTACCACGGGCTCCCCACAGGCTTATTTTCACTTGGAGAACACAGAAAACACACCAAGGTGCTGCTGCAAGCAAAGTTACAGAGGTTTCCCAGAGTGTTGCTTTTCTCGAGAAAAGAGCGCTTTACAGCGCTTTCTGGCTGCTAGAGACATGCAGAAAGAGCAAGTGTGGCAGAATGTGTTCCAAAGCAGCTGGAGCTACCACGGGCTCCCGACAGGCTTATTTTCACTTGGAGAACACAGAAAACACACCAAGGTGCTGCTGCAAGCAAAGTTACAGAGGTTTCCCAGAGTGTTGCTTTTCTCGAGAAAAGAGCGCTTTACAGCGCTTTCTGGCTGCTAGAGACATGCAGAAAGAGCAAGTGTGGCAGAATGTGTTCCAAAGCAGCTGGAGCTACCACGGGCTCCCGACAGGCTTATTTTCACTTGGAGAACACAGAAAACACACCAAGGTGCTGCTGCAAGCAAAGTTACAGAGGTTTCCCAGAGTGTTGCTTTTCTCGAGAAAAGAGCGCTTTACAGCGCTTTCTGGCTGCTAGAGACATGCAGAAAGAGCAAGTGTGGCAGAATGTGTTCCAAAGCAGCTGGAGCTACCACGGGCTCCCGACAGGCTTATTTTCACTTGGAGAACACAGAAAACACACCAAGGTGCTGCTGCAAGCAAAGTTACAGAGGTTTCCCAGAGTGTTGCTTTTCTCGAGAAAAGAGCGCTTTACAGCGCTTTCTGGCTGCTAGAGACATGCAGAAAGAGCAAGTGTGGCAGAATGTGTTCCAAAGCAGCTGGAGCTACCACGGGCTCCCCACAGGCTTATTTTCACTTGGAGAACACAGAAAACACACCAAGGTGCTGCTGCAAGCAAAGTTACAGAGGTTTCCCAGAGTGTTGCTTTTCTCGAGAAAAGAGCGCTTTACAGCGCTTTCTGGCTGCTAGAGACATGCAGAAAGAGCAAGTGTGGCAGAATGTGTTCCAAAGCAGCTGGAGCTACCACGGGCTCCGGACAGGCTTATTTTCACTTGGAGAACACAGAAAACACACCAAGGTGCTGCTGCAAGCAAAGTTACAGAGGTTTCCCAGAGTGTTGCTTTTCTCGAGAAAAGAGCGCTTTACAGCGCTTTCTGGCTGCTAGAGACATGCAGAAAGAGCAAGTGTGGCAGAATGTGTTCCAAAGCAGCTGGAGCTACCACGGGCTCCCCACAGGCTTATTTTCACTTGGAGAACACAGAAAACACACCAAGGTGCTGCTGCAAGCAAAGTTACAGAGGTTTCCCAGAGTGTTGCTTTTCTCGAGAAAAGAGCGCTTTACAGCGCTTTCTGGCTGCTAGAGACATGCAGAAAGAGCAAGTGTGGCAGAATGTGTTCCAAAGCAGCTGGAGCTACCACGGGCTCCCCACAGGCTTATTTTCACTTGGAGAACACAGAAAACACACCAAGGTGCTGCTGCAAGCAAAGTTACAGAGGTTTCCCAGAGTGTTGCTTTTCTCGAGAAAAGAGCGCTTTACAGCGCTTTCTGGCTGCTAGAGACATGCAGAAAGAGCAAGTGTGGCAGAATGTGTTCCAAAGCAGCTGGAGCTACCACGGGCTCCGGACAGGCTTATTTTCACTTGGAGAACACAGAAAACACACCAAGGTGCTGCTGCAAGCAAAGTTACAGAGGTTTCCCAGAGTGTTGCTTTTCTCGAGAAAAGAGCGCTTTACAGCGCTTTCTGGCTGCTAGAGACATGCAGAAAGAGCAAGTGTGGCAGAATGTGTTCCAAAGCAGCTGGAGCTACCACGGGCTCCCCACAGGCTTATTTTCACTTGGAGAACACAGAAAACACACCAAGGTGCTGCTGCAAGCAAAGTTACAGAGGTTTCCCAGAGTGTTGCTTTTCTCGAGAAAAGAGCGCTTTACAGCGCTTTCTGGCTGCTAGAGACATGCAGAAAGAGCAAGTGTGGCAGAATGTGTTCCAAAGCAGCTGGAGCTACCACGGGCTCCCCACAGGCTTATTTTCACTTGGAGAACACAGAAAACACACCAAGGTGCTGCTGCAAGCAAAGTTACAGAGGTTTCCCAGAGTGTTGCTTTTCTCGAGAAAAGAGCGCTTTACAGCGCTTTCTGGCTGCTAGAGACATGCAGAAAGAGCAAGTGTGGCAGAATGTGTTCCAAAGCAGCTGGAGCTACCACGGGCTCCGGACAGGCTTATTTTCACTTGGAGAACACAGAAAACACACCAAGGTGCTGCTGCAAGCAAAGTTACAGAGGTTTCCCAGAGTGTTGCTTTTCTCGAGAAAAGAGCGCTTTACAGCGCTTTCTGGCTGCTAGAGACATGCAGAAAGAGCAAGTGTGGCAGAATGTGTTCCAAAGCAGCTGGAGCTACCACGGGCTCCGGACAGGCTTATTTTCACTTGGAGAACACAGAAAACACACCAAGGTGCTGCTGCAAGCAAAGTTACAGAGGTTTCCCAGAGTGTTGCTTTTCTCGAGAAAAGAGCGCTTTACAGCGCTTTCTGGCTGCTAGAGACATGCAGAAAGAGCAAGTGTGGCAGAATGTGTTCCAAAGCAGCTGGAGCTACCACGGGCTCCCCACAGGCTTATTTTCACTTGGAGAACACAGAAAACACACCAAGGTGCTGCTGCAAGCAAAGTTACAGAGGTTTCCCAGAGTGTTGCTTTTCTCGAGAAAAGAGCGCTTTACAGCGCTTTCTGGCTGCTAGAGACATGCAGAAAGAGCAAGTGTGGCAGAATGTGTTCCAAAGCAGCTGGAGCTACCACGGGCTCCGGACAGGCTTATTTTCACTTGGAGAACACAGAAAACACACCAAGGTGCTGCTGCAAGCAAAGTTACAGAGGTTTCCCAGAGTGTTGCTTTTCTCGAGAAAAGAGCGCTTTACAGCGCTTTCTGGCTGCTAGAGACATGCAGAAAGAGCAAGTGTGGCAGAATGTGTTCCAAAGCAGCTGGAGCTACCACGGGCTCCGGACAGGCTTATTTTCACTTGGAGAACACAGAAAACACACCAAGGTGCTGCTGCAAGCAAAGTTACAGAGGTTTCCCAGAGTGTTGCTTTTCTCGAGAAAAGAGCGCTTTACAGCGCTTTCTGGCTGCTAGAGACATGCAGAAAGAGCAAGTGTGGCAGAATGTGTTCCAAAGCAGCTGGAGCTACCACGGGCTCCGGACAGGCTTATTTTCACTTGGAGAACACAGAAAACACACCAAGGTGCTGCTGCAAGCAAAGTTACAGAGGTTTCCCAGAGTGTTGCTTTTCTCGAGAAAAGAGCGCTTTACAGCGCTTTCTGGCTGCTAGAGACATGCAGAAAGAGCAAGTGTGGCAGAATGTGTTCCAAAGCAGCTGGAGCTACCACGGGCTCCCGACAGGCTTATTTTCACTTGGAGAACACAGAAAACACACCAAGGTGCTGCTGCAAGCAAAGTTACAGAGGTTTCCCAGAGTGTTGCTTTTCTCGAGAAAAGAGCGCTTTACAGCGCTTTCTGGCTGCTAGAGACATGCAGAAAGAGCAAGTGTGGCAGAATGTGTTCCAAAGCAGCTGGAGCTACCACGGGCTCCGGACAGGCTTATTTTCACTTGGAGAACACAGAAAACACACCAAGGTGCTGCTGCAAGCAAAGTTACAGAGGTTTCCCAGAGTGTTGCTTTTCTCGAGAAAAGAGCGCTTTACAGCGCTTTCTGGCTGCTAGAGACATGCAGAAAGAGCAAGTGTGGCAGAATGTGTTCCAAAGCAGCTGGAGCTACCACGGGCTCCCGACAGGCTTATTTTCACTTGGAGAACACAGAAAACACACCAAGGTGCTGCTGCAAGCAAAGTTACAGAGGTTTCCCAGAGTGTTGCTTTTCTCGAGAAAAGAGCGCTTTACAGCGCTTTCTGGCTGCTAGAGACATGCAGAAAGAGCAAGTGTGGCAGAATGTGTTCCAAAGCAGCTGGAGCTACCACGGGCTCCCGACAGGCTTATTTTCACTTGGAGAACACAGAAAACACACCAAGGTGCTGCTGCAAGCAAAGTTACAGAGGTTTCCCAGAGTGTTGCTTTTCTCGAGAAAAGAGCGCTTTACAGCGCTTTCTGGCTGCTAGAGACATGCAGAAAGAGCAAGTGTGGCAGAATGTGTTCCAAAGCAGCTGGAGCTACCACGGGCTCCGGACAGGCTTATTTTCACTTGGAGAACACAGAAAACACACCAAGGTGCTGCTGCAAGCAAAGTTACAGAGGTTTCCCAGAGTGTTGCTTTTCTCGAGAAAAGAGCGCTTTACAGCGCTTTCTGGCTGCTAGAGACATGCAGAAAGAGCAAGTGTGGCAGAATGTGTTCCAAAGCAGCTGGAGCTACCACGGGCTCCGGACAGGCTTATTTTCACTTGGAGAACACAGAAAACACACCAAGGTGCTGCTGCAAGCAAAGTTACAGAGGTTTCCCAGAGTGTTGCTTTTCTCGAGAAAAGAGCGCTTTACAGCGCTTTCTGGCTGCTAGAGACATGCAGAAAGAGCAAGTGTGGCAGAATGTGTTCCAAAGCAGCTGGAGCTACCACGGGCTCCCCACAGGCTTATTTTCACTTGGAGAACACAGAAAACACACCAAGGTGCTGCTGCAAGCAAAGTTACAGAGGTTTCCCAGAGTGTTGCTTTTCTCGAGAAAAGAGCGCTTTACAGCGCTTTCTGGCTGCTAGAGACATGCAGAAAGAGCAAGTGTGGCAGAATGTGTTCCAAAGCAGCTGGAGCTACCACGGGCTCCCCACAGGCTTATTTTCACTTGGAGAACACAGAAAACACACCAAGGTGCTGCTGCAAGCAAAGTTACAGAGGTTTCCCAGAGTGTTGCTTTTCTCGAGAAAAGAGCGCTTTACAGCGCTTTCTGGCTGCTAGAGACATGCAGAAAGAGCAAGTGTGGCAGAATGTGTTCCAAAGCAGCTGGAGCTACCACGGGCTCCCGACAGGCTTATTTTCACTTGGAGAACACAGAAAACACACCAAGGTGCTGCTGCAAGCAAAGTTACAGAGGTTTCCCAGAGTGTTGCTTTTCTCGAGAAAAGAGCGCTTTACAGCGCTTTCTGGCTGCTAGAGACATGCAGAAAGAGCAAGTGTGGCAGAATGTGTTCCAAAGCAGCTGGAGCTACCACGGGCTCCCCACAGGCTTATTTTCACTTGGAGAACACAGAAAACACACCAAGGTGCTGCTGCAAGCAAAGTTACAGAGGTTTCCCAGAGTGTTGCTTTTCTCGAGAAAAGAGCGCTTTACAGCGCTTTCTGGCTGCTAGAGACATGCAGAAAGAGCAAGTGTGGCAGAATGTGTTCCAAAGCAGCTGGAGCTACCACGGGCTCCCGACAGGCTTATTTTCACTTGGAGAACACAGAAAACACACCAAGGTGCTGCTGCAAGCAAAGTTACAGAGGTTTCCCAGAGTGTTGCTTTTCTCGAGAAAAGAGCGCTTTACAGCGCTTTCTGGCTGCTAGAGACATGCAGAAAGAGCAAGTGTGGCAGAATGTGTTCCAAAGCAGCTGGAGCTACCACGGGCTCCCCACAGGCTTATTTTCACTTGGAGAACACAGAAAACACACCAAGGTGCTGCTGCAAGCAAAGTTACAGAGGTTTCCCAGAGTGTTGCTTTTCTCGAGAAAAGAGCGCTTTACAGCGCTTTCTGGCTGCTAGAGACATGCAGAAAGAGCAAGTGTGGCAGAATGTGTTCCAAAGCAGCTGGAGCTACCACGGGCTCCGGACAGGCTTATTTTCACTTGGAGAACACAGAAAACACACCAAGGTGCTGCTGCAAGCAAAGTTACAGAGGTTTCCCAGAGTGTTGCTTTTCTCGAGAAAAGAGCGCTTTACAGCGCTTTCTGGCTGCTAGAGACATGCAGAAAGAGCAAGTGTGGCAGAATGTGTTCCAAAGCAGCTGGAGCTACCACGGGCTCCGGACAGGCTTATTTTCACTTGGAGAACACAGAAAACACACCAAGGTGCTGCTGCAAGCAAAGTTACAGAGGTTTCCCAGAGTGTTGCTTTTCTCGAGAAAAGAGCGCTTTACAGCGCTTTCTGGCTGCTAGAGACATGCAGAAAGAGCAAGTGTGGCAGAATGTGTTCCAAAGCAGCTGGAGCTACCACGGGCTCCCCACAGGCTTATTTTCACTTGGAGAACACAGAAAACACACCAAGGTGCTGCTGCAAGCAAAGTTACAGAGGTTTCCCAGAGTGTTGCTTTTCTCGAGAAAAGAGCGCTTTACAGCGCTTTCTGGCTGCTAGAGACATGCAGAAAGAGCAAGTGTGGCAGAATGTGTTCCAAAGCAGCTGGAGCTACCACGGGCTCCCCACAGGCTTATTTTCACTTGGAGAACACAGAAAACACACCAAGGTGCTGCTGCAAGCAAAGTTACAGAGGTTTCCCAGAGTGTTGCTTTTCTCGAGAAAAGAGCGCTTTACAGCGCTTTCTGGCTGCTAGAGACATGCAGAAAGAGCAAGTGTGGCAGAATGTGTTCCAAAGCAGCTGGAGCTACCACGGGCTCCCCACAGGCTTATTTTCACTTGGAGAACACAGAAAACACACCAAGGTGCTGCTGCAAGCAAAGTTACAGAGGTTTCCCAGAGTGTTGCTTTTCTCGAGAAAAGAGCGCTTTACAGCGCTTTCTGGCTGCTAGAGACATGCAGAAAGAGCAAGTGTGGCAGAATGTGTTCCAAAGCAGCTGGAGCTACCACGGGCTCCCGACAGGCTTATTTTCACTTGGAGAACACAGAAAACACACCAAGGTGCTGCTGCAAGCAAAGTTACAGAGGTTTCCCAGAGTGTTGCTTTTCTCGAGAAAAGAGCGCTTTACAGCGCTTTCTGGCTGCTAGAGACATGCAGAAAGAGCAAGTGTGGCAGAATGTGTTCCAAAGCAGCTGGAGCTACCACGGGCTCCCGACAGGCTTATTTTCACTTGGAGAACACAGAAAACACACCAAGGTGCTGCTGCAAGCAAAGTTACAGAGGTTTCCCAGAGTGTTGCTTTTCTCGAGAAAAGAGCGCTTTACAGCGCTTTCTGGCTGCTAGAGACATGCAGAAAGAGCAAGTGTGGCAGAATGTGTTCCAAAGCAGCTGGAGCTACCACGGGCTCCCGACAGGCTTATTTTCACTTGGAGAACACAGAAAACACACCAAGGTGCTGCTGCAAGCAAAGTTACAGAGGTTTCCCAGAGTGTTGCTTTTCTCGAGAAAAGAGCGCTTTACAGCGCTTTCTGGCTGCTAGAGACATGCAGAAAGAGCAAGTGTGGCAGAATGTGTTCCAAAGCAGCTGGAGCTACCACGGGCTCCCGACAGGCTTATTTTCACTTGGAGAACACAGAAAACACACCAAGGTGCTGCTGCAAGCAAAGTTACAGAGGTTTCCCAGAGTGTTGCTTTTCTCGAGAAAAAGAGCGCTTTACAGCGCTTTCTGGCTGCTAGAGACATGCAGAAAGAGCAAGTGTGGCAGAATGTGTTCCAAAGCAGCTGGAGCTACCACGGGCTCCGGACAGGCTTATTTTCACTTGGAGAACACAGAAAACACACCAAGGTGCTGCTGCAAGCAAAGTTACAGAGGTTTCCCAGAGTGTTGCTTTTCTCGAGAAAAGAGCGCTTTACAGCGCTTTCTGGCTGCTAGAGACATGCAGAAAGAGCAAGTGTGGCAGAATGTGTTCCAAAGCAGCTGGAGCTACCACGGGCTCCCGACAGGCTTATTTTCACTTGGAGAACACAGAAAACACACCAAGGTGCTGCTGCAAGCAAAGTTACAGAGGTTTCCCAGAGTGTTGCTTTTCTCGAGAAAAGAGCGCTTTACAGCGCTTTCTGGCTGCTAGAGACATGCAGAAAGAGCAAGTGTGGCAGAATGTGTTCCAAAGCAGCTGGAGCTACCACGGGCTCCGGACAGGCTTATTTTCACTTGGAGAACACAGAAAACACACCAAGGTGCTGCTGCAAGCAAAGTTACAGAGGTTTCCCAGAGTGTTGCTTTTCTCGAGAAAAGAGCGCTTTACAGCGCTTTCTGGCTGCTAGAGACATGCAGAAAGAGCAAGTGTGGCAGAATGTGTTCCAAAGCAGCTGGAGCTACCACGGGCTCCCGACAGGCTTATTTTCACTTGGAGAACACAGAAAACACACCAAGGTGCTGCTGCAAGCAAAGTTACAGAGGTTTCCCAGAGTGTTGCTTTTCTCGAGAAAAGAGCGCTTTACAGCGCTTTCTGGCTGCTAGAGACATGCAGAAAGAGCAAGTGTGGCAGAATGTGTTCCAAAGCAGCTGGAGCTACCACGGGCTCCGGACAGGCTTATTTTCACTTGGAGAACACAGAAAACACACCAAGGTGCTGCTGCAAGCAAAGTTACAGAGGTTTCCCAGAGTGTTGCTTTTCTCGAGAAAAGAGCGCTTTACAGCGCTTTCTGGCTGCTAGAGACATGCAGAAAGAGCAAGTGTGGCAGAATGTGTTCCAAAGCAGCTGGAGCTACCACGGGCTCCCGACAGGCTTATTTTCACTTGGAGAACACAGAAAACACACCAAGGTGCTGCTGCAAGCAAAGTTACAGAGGTTTCCCAGAGTGTTGCTTTTCTCGAGAAAAGAGCGCTTTACAGCGCTTTCTGGCTGCTAGAGACATGCAGAAAGAGCAAGTGTGGCAGAATGTGTTCCAAAGCAGCTGGAGCTACCACGGGCTCCCGACAGGCTTATTTTCACTTGGAGAACACAGAAAACACACCAAGGTGCTGCTGCAAGCAAAGTTACAGAGGTTTCCCAGAGTGTTGCTTTTCTCGAGAAAAGAGCGCTTTACAGCGCTTTCTGGCTGCTAGAGACATGCAGAAAGAGCAAGTGTGGCAGAATGTGTTCCAAAGCAGCTGGAGCTACCACGGGCTCCCGACAGGCTTATTTTCACTTGGAGAACACAGAAAACACACCAAGGTGCTGCTGCAAGCAAAGTTACAGAGGTTTCCCAGAGTGTTGCTTTTCTCGAGAAAAGAGCGCTTTACAGCGCTTTCTGGCTGCTAGAGACATGCAGAAAGAGCAAGTGTGGCAGAATGTGTTCCAAAGCAGCTGGAGCTACCACGGGCTCCCGACAGGCTTATTTTCACTTGGAGAACACAGAAAACACACCAAGGTGCTGCTGCAAGCAAAGTTACAGAGGTTTCCCAGAGTGTTGCTTTTCTCGAGAAAAGAGCGCTTTACAGCGCTTTCTGGCTGCTAGAGACATGCAGAAAGAGCAAGTGTGGCAGAATGTGTTCCAAAGCAGCTGGAGCTACCACGGGCTCCGGACAGGCTTATTTTCACTTGGAGAACACAGAAAACACACCAAGGTGCTGCTGCAAGCAAAGTTACAGAGGTTTCCCAGAGTGTTGCTTTTCTCGAGAAAAGAGCGCTTTACAGCGCTTTCTGGCTGCTAGAGACATGCAGAAAGAGCAAGTGTGGCAGAATGTGTTCCAAAGCAGCTGGAGCTACCACGGGCTCCCGACAGGCTTATTTTCACTTGGAGAACACAGAAAACACACCAAGGTGCTGCTGCAAGCAAAGTTACAGAGGTTTCCCAGAGTGTTGCTTTTCTCGAGAAAAGAGCGCTTTACAGCGCTTTCTGGCTGCTAGAGACATGCAGAAAGAGCAAGTGTGGCAGAATGTGTTCCAAAGCAGCTGGAGCTACCACGGGCTCCCGACAGGCTTATTTTCACTTGGAGAACACAGAAAACACACCAAGGTGCTGCTGCAAGCAAAGTTACAGAGGTTTCCCAGAGTGTTGCTTTTCTCGAGAAAAGAGCGCTTTACAGCGCTTTCTGGCTGCTAGAGACATGCAGAAAGAGCAAGTGTGGCAGAATGTGTTCCAAAGCAGCTGGAGCTACCACGGGCTCCGGACAGGCTTATTTTCACTTGGAGAACACAGAAAACACACCAAGGTGCTGCTGCAAGCAAAGTTACAGAGGTTTCCCAGAGTGTTGCTTTTCTCGAGAAAAGAGCGCTTTACAGCGCTTTCTGGCTGCTAGAGACATGCAGAAAGAGCAAGTGTGGCAGAATGTGTTCCAAAGCAGCTGGAGCTACCACGGGCTCCCGACAGGCTTATTTTCACTTGGAGAACACAGAAAACACACCAAGGTGCTGCTGCAAGCAAAGTTACAGAGGTTTCCCAGAGTGTTGCTTTTCTCGAGAAAAGAGCGCTTTACAGCGCTTTCTGGCTGCTAGAGACATGCAGAAAGAGCAAGTGTGGCAGAATGTGTTCCAAAGCAGCTGGAGCTACCACGGGCTCCGGACAGGCTTATTTTCACTTGGAGAACACAGAAAACACACCAAGGTGCTGCTGCAAGCAAAGTTACAGAGGTTTCCCAGAGTGTTGCTTTTCTCGAGAAAAGAGCGCTTTACAGCGCTTTCTGGCTGCTAGAGACATGCAGAAAGAGCAAGTGTGGCAGAATGTGTTCCAAAGCAGCTGGAGCTACCACGGGCTCCCGACAGGCTTATTTTCACTTGGAGAACACAGAAAACACACCAAGGTGCTGCTGCAAGCAAAGTTACAGAGGTTTCCCAGAGTGTTGCTTTTCTCGAGAAAAGAGCGCTTTACAGCGCTTTCTGGCTGCTAGAGACATGCAGAAAGAGCAAGTGTGGCAGAATGTGTTCCAAAGCAGCTGGAGCTACCACGGGCTCCGGACAGGCTTATTTTCACTTGGAGAACACAGAAAACACACCAAGGTGCTGCTGCAAGCAAAGTTACAGAGGTTTCCCAGAGTGTTGCTTTTCTCGAGAAAAGAGCGCTTTACAGCGCTTTCTGGCTGCTAGAGACATGCAGAAAGAGCAAGTGTGGCAGAATGTGTTCCAAAGCAGCTGGAGCTACCACGGGCTCCGGACAGGCTTATTTTCACTTGGAGAACACAGAAAACACACCAAGGTGCTGCTGCAAGCAAAGTTACAGAGGTTTCCCAGAGTGTTGCTTTTCTCGAGAAAAGAGCGCTTTACAGCGCTTTCTGGCTGCTAGAGACATGCAGAAAGAGCAAGTGTGGCAGAATGTGTTCCAAAGCAGCTGGAGCTACCACGGGCTCCCGACAGGCTTATTTTCACTTGGAGAACACAGAAAACACACCAAGGTGCTGCTGCAAGCAAAGTTACAGAGGTTTCCCAGAGTGTTGCTTTTCTCGAGAAAAGAGCGCTTTACAGCGCTTTCTGGCTGCTAGAGACATGCAGAAAGAGCAAGTGTGGCAGAATGTGTTCCAAAGCAGCTGGAGCTACCACGGGCTCCCGACAGGCTTATTTTCACTTGGAGAACACAGAAAACACACCAAGGTGCTGCTGCAAGCAAAGTTACAGAGGTTTCCCAGAGTGTTGCTTTTCTCGAGAAAAGAGCGCTTTACAGCGCTTTCTGGCTGCTAGAGACATGCAGAAAGAGCAAGTGTGGCAGAATGTGTTCCAAAGCAGCTGGAGCTACCACGGGCTCCCGACAGGCTTATTTTCACTTGGAGAACACAGAAAACACACCAAGGTGCTGCTGCAAGCAAAGTTACAGAGGTTTCCCAGAGTGTTGCTTTTCTCGAGAAAAGAGCGCTTTACAGCGCTTTCTGGCTGCTAGAGACATGCAGAAAGAGCAAGTGTGGCAGAATGTGTTCCAAAGCAGCTGGAGCTACCACGGGCTCCCGACAGGCTTATTTTCACTTGGAGAACACAGAAAACACACCAAGGTGCTGCTGCAAGCAAAGTTACAGAGGTTTCCCAGAGTGTTGCTTTTCTCGAGAAAAGAGCGCTTTACAGCGCTTTCTGGCTGCTAGAGACATGCAGAAAGAGCAAGTGTGGCAGAATGTGTTCCAAAGCAGCTGGAGCTACCACGGGCTCCGGACAGGCTTATTTTCACTTGGAGAACACAGAAAACACACCAAGGTGCTGCTGCAAGCAAAGTTACAGAGGTTTCCCAGAGTGTTGCTTTTCTCGAGAAAAGAGCGCTTTACAGCGCTTTCTGGCTGCTAGAGACATGCAGAAAGAGCAAGTGTGGCAGAATGTGTTCCAAAGCAGCTGGAGCTACCACGGGCTCCCGACAGGCTTATTTTCACTTGGAGAACACAGAAAACACACCAAGGTGCTGCTGCAAGCAAAGTTACAGAGGTTTCCCAGAGTGTTGCTTTTCTCGAGAAAAGAGCGCTTTACAGCGCTTTCTGGCTGCTAGAGACATGCAGAAAGAGCAAGTGTGGCAGAATGTGTTCCAAAGCAGCTGGAGCTACCACGGGCTCCCGACAGGCTTATTTTCACTTGGAGAACACAGAAAACACACCAAGGTGCTGCTGCAAGCAAAGTTACAGAGGTTTCCCAGAGTGTTGCTTTTCTCGAGAAAAGAGCGCTTTACAGCGCTTTCTGGCTGCTAGAGACATGCAGAAAGAGCAAGTGTGGCAGAATGTGTTCCAAAGCAGCTGGAGCTACCACGGGCTCCCGACAGGCTTATTTTCACTTGGAGAACACAGAAAACACACCAAGGTGCTGCTGCAAGCAAAGTTACAGAGGTTTCCCAGAGTGTTGCTTTTCTCGAGAAAAGAGCGCTTTACAGCGCTTTCTGGCTGCTAGAGACATGCAGAAAGAGCAAGTGTGGCAGAATGTGTTCCAAAGCAGCTGGAGCTACCACGGGCTCCCGACAGGCTTATTTTCACTTGGAGAACACAGAAAACACACCAAGGTGCTGCTGCAAGCAAAGTTACAGAGGTTTCCCAGAGTGTTGCTTTTCTCGAGAAAAGAGCGCTTTACAGCGCTTTCTGGCTGCTAGAGACATGCAGAAAGAGCAAGTGTGGCAGAATGTGTTCCAAAGCAGCTGGAGCTACCACGGGCTCCCGACAGGCTTATTTTCACTTGGAGAACACAGAAAACACACCAAGGTGCTGCTGCAAGCAAAGTTACAGAGGTTTCCCAGAGTGTTGCTTTTCTCGAGAAAAGAGCGCTTTACAGCGCTTTCTGGCTGCTAGAGACATGCAGAAAGAGCAAGTGTGGCAGAATGTGTTCCAAAGCAGCTGGAGCTACCACGGGCTCCCGACAGGCTTATTTTCACTTGGAGAACACAGAAAACACACCAAGGTGCTGCTGCAAGCAAAGTTACAGAGGTTTCCCAGAGTGTTGCTTTTCTCGAGAAAAGAGCGCTTTACAGCGCTTTCTGGCTGCTAGAGACATGCAGAAAGAGCAAGTGTGGCAGAATGTGTTCCAAAGCAGCTGGAGCTACCACGGGCTCCCCACAGGCTTATTTTCACTTGGAGAACACAGAAAACACACCAAGGTGCTGCTGCAAGCAAAGTTACAGAGGTTTCCCAGAGTGTTGCTTTTCTCGAGAAAAGAGCGCTTTACAGCGCTTTCTGGCTGCTAGAGACATGCAGAAAGAGCAAGTGTGGCAGAATGTGTTCCAAAGCAGCTGGAGCTACCACGGGCTCCCGACAGGCTTATTTTCACTTGGAGAACACAGAAAACACACCAAGGTGCTGCTGCAAGCAAAGTTACAGAGGTTTCCCAGAGTGTTGCTTTTCTCGAGAAAAGAGCGCTTTACAGCGCTTTCTGGCTGCTAGAGACATGCAGAAAGAGCAAGTGTGGCAGAATGTGTTCCAAAGCAGCTGGAGCTACCACGGGCTCCCGACAGGCTTATTTTCACTTGGAGAACACAGAAAACACACCAAGGTGCTGCTGCAAGCAAAGTTACAGAGGTTTCCCAGAGTGTTGCTTTTCTCGAGAAAAGAGCGCTTTACAGCGCTTTCTGGCTGCTAGAGACATGCAGAAAGAGCAAGTGTGGCAGAATGTGTTCCAAAGCAGCTGGAGCTACCACGGGCTCCCGACAGGCTTATTTTCACTTGGAGAACACAGAAAACACACCAAGGTGCTGCTGCAAGCAAAGTTACAGAGGTTTCCCAGAGTGTTGCTTTTCTCGAGAAAAGAGCGCTTTACAGCGCTTTCTGGCTGCTAGAGACATGCAGAAAGAGCAAGTGTGGCAGAATGTGTTCCAAAGCAGCTGGAGCTACCACGGGCTCCCCACAGGCTTATTTTCACTTGGAGAACACAGAAAACACACCAAGGTGCTGCTGCAAGCAAAGTTACAGAGGTTTCCCAGAGTGTTGCTTTTCTCGAGAAAAGAGCGCTTTACAGCGCTTTCTGGCTGCTAGAGACATGCAGAAAGAGCAAGTGTGGCAGAATGTGTTCCAAAGCAGCTGGAGCTACCACGGGCTCCCCACAGGCTTATTTTCACTTGGAGAACACAGAAAACACACCAAGGTGCTGCTGCAAGCAAAGTTACAGAGGTTTCCCAGAGTGTTGCTTTTCTCGAGAAAAGAGCGCTTTACAGCGCTTTCTGGCTGCTAGAGACATGCAGAAAGAGCAAGTGTGGCAGAATGTGTTCCAAAGCAGCTGGAGCTACCACGGGCTCCCGACAGGCTTATTTTCACTTGGAGAACACAGAAAACACACCAAGGTGCTGCTGCAAGCAAAGTTACAGAGGTTTCCCAGAGTGTTGCTTTTCTCGAGAAAAGAGCGCTTTACAGCGCTTTCTGGCTGCTAGAGACATGCAGAAAGAGCAAGTGTGGCAGAATGTGTTCCAAAGCAGCTGGAGCTACCACGGGCTCCCCACAGGCTTATTTTCACTTGGAGAACACAGAAAACACACCAAGGTGCTGCTGCAAGCAAAGTTACAGAGGTTTCCCAGAGTGTTGCTTTTCTCGAGAAAAGAGCGCTTTACAGCGCTTTCTGGCTGCTAGAGACATGCAGAAAGAGCAAGTGTGGCAGAATGTGTTCCAAAGCAGCTGGAGCTACCACGGGCTCCCCACAGGCTTATTTTCACTTGGAGAACACAGAAAACACACCAAGGTGCTGCTGCAAGCAAAGTTACAGAGGTTTCCCAGAGTGTTGCTTTTCTCGAGAAAAGAGCGCTTTACAGCGCTTTCTGGCTGCTAGAGACATGCAGAAAGAGCAAGTGTGGCAGAATGTGTTCCAAAGCAGCTGGAGCTACCACGGGCTCCCGACAGGCTTATTTTCACTTGGAGAACACAGAAAACACACCAAGGTGCTGCTGCAAGCAAAGTTACAGAGGTTTCCCAGAGTGTTGCTTTTCTCGAGAAAAGAGCGCTTTACAGCGCTTTCTGGCTGCTAGAGACATGCAGAAAGAGCAAGTGTGGCAGAATGTGTTCCAAAGCAGCTGGAGCTACCACGGGCTCCCGACAGGCTTATTTTCACTTGGAGAACACAGAAAACACACCAAGGTGCTGCTGCAAGCAAAGTTACAGAGGTTTCCCAGAGTGTTGCTTTTCTCGAGAAAAGAGCGCTTTACAGCGCTTTCTGGCTGCTAGAGACATGCAGAAAGAGCAAGTGTGGCAGAATGTGTTCCAAAGCAGCTGGAGCTACCACGGGCTCCCGACAGGCTTATTTTCACTTGGAGAACACAGAAAACACACCAAGGTGCTGCTGCAAGCAAAGTTACAGAGGTTTCCCAGAGTGTTGCTTTTCTCGAGAAAAGAGCGCTTTACAGCGCTTTCTGGCTGCTAGAGACATGCAGAAAGAGCAAGTGTGGCAGAATGTGTTCCAAAGCAGCTGGAGCTACCACGGGCTCCCGACAGGCTTATTTTCACTTGGAGAACACAGAAAACACACCAAGGTGCTGCTGCAAGCAAAGTTACAGAGGTTTCCCAGAGTGTTGCTTTTCTCGAGAAAAGAGCGCTTTACAGCGCTTTCTGGCTGCTAGAGACATGCAGAAAGAGCAAGTGTGGCAGAATGTGTTCCAAAGCAGCTGGAGCTACCACGGGCTCCCGACAGGCTTATTTTCACTTGGAGAACACAGAAAACACACCAAGGTGCTGCTGCAAGCAAAGTTACAGAGGTTTCCCAGAGTGTTGCTTTTCTCGAGAAAAGAGCGCTTTACAGCGCTTTCTGGCTGCTAGAGACATGCAGAAAGAGCAAGTGTGGCAGAATGTGTTCCAAAGCAGCTGGAGCTACCACGGGCTCCCCACAGGCTTATTTTCACTTGGAGAACACAGAAAACACACCAAGGTGCTGCTGCAAGCAAAGTTACAGAGGTTTCCCAGAGTGTTGCTTTTCTCGAGAAAAGAGCGCTTTACAGCGCTTTCTGGCTGCTAGAGACATGCAGAAAGAGCAAGTGTGGCAGAATGTGTTCCAAAGCAGCTGGAGCTACCACGGGCTCCCGACAGGCTTATTTTCACTTGGAGAACACAGAAAACACACCAAGGTGCTGCTGCAAGCAAAGTTACAGAGGTTTCCCAGAGTGTTGCTTTTCTCGAGAAAAGAGCGCTTTACAGCGCTTTCTGGCTGCTAGAGACATGCAGAAAGAGCAAGTGTGGCAGAATGTGTTCCAAAGCAGCTGGAGCTACCACGGGCTCCCGACAGGCTTATTTTCACTTGGAGAACACAGAAAACACACCAAGGTGCTGCTGCAAGCAAAGTTACAGAGGTTTCCCAGAGTGTTGCTTTTCTCGAGAAAAGAGCGCTTTACAGCGCTTTCTGGCTGCTAGAGACATGCAGAAAGAGCAAGTGTGGCAGAATGTGTTCCAAAGCAGCTGGAGCTACCACGGGCTCCCGACAGGCTTATTTTCACTTGGAGAACACAGAAAACACACCAAGGTGCTGCTGCAAGCAAAGTTACAGAGGTTTCCCAGAGTGTTGCTTTTCTCG
This sequence comes from Zosterops lateralis, assembly GCF_965231275.1. Taxonomy (NCBI): domain Eukaryota; kingdom Metazoa; phylum Chordata; class Aves; order Passeriformes; family Zosteropidae; genus Zosterops; species Zosterops lateralis. The sequence goes on from NW_028154581.1 coordinate 101,834, forward strand.
AGAAAAGAGCGCTTTACAGCGCTTTCTGGCTGCTAGAGACATGCAGAAAGAGCAAGTGTGGCAGAATGTGTTCCAAAGCAGCTGGAGCTACCACGGGCTCCCGACAGGCTTATTTTCACTTGGAGAACACAGAAAACACACCAAGGTGCTGCTGCAAGCAAAGTTACAGAGGTTTCCCAGAGTGTTGCTTTTCTCGAGAAAAGAGCGCTTTACAGCGCTTTCTGGCTGCTAGAGACATGCAGAAAGAGCAAGTGTGGCAGAATGTGTTCCAAAGCAGCTGGAGCTACCACGGGCTCCCGACAGGCTTATTTTCACTTGGAGAACACAGAAAACACACCAAGGTGCTGCTGCAAGCAAAGTTACAGAGGTTTCCCAGAGTGTTGCTTTTCTCGAGAAAAGAGCGCTTTACAGCGCTTTCTGGCTGCTAGAGACATGCAGAAAGAGCAAGTGTGGCAGAATGTGTTCCAAAGCAGCTGGAGCTACCACGGGCTCCCGACAGGCTTATTTTCACTTGGAGAACACAGAAAACACACCAAGGTGCTGCTGCAAGCAAAGTTACAGAGGTTTCCCAGAGTGTTGCTTTTCTCGAGAAAAGAGCGCTTTACAGCGCTTTCTGGCTGCTAGAGACATGCAGAAAGAGCAAGTGTGGCAGAATGTGTTCCAAAGCAGCTGGAGCTACCACGGGCTCCCGACAGGCTTATTTTCACTTGGAGAACACAGAAAACACACCAAGGTGCTGCTGCAAGCAAAGTTACAGAGGTTTCCCAGAGTGTTGCTTTTCTCGAGAAAAGAGCGCTTTACAGCGCTTTCTGGCTGCTAGAGACATGCAGAAAGAGCAAGTGTGGCAGAATGTGTTCCAAAGCAGCTGGAGCTACCACGGGCTCCCGACAGGCTTATTTTCACTTGGAGAACACAGAAAACACACCAAGGTGCTGCTGCAAGCAAAGTTACAGAGGTTTCCCAGAGTGTTGCTTTTCTCGAGAAAAGAGCGCTTTACAGCGCTTTCTGGCTGCTAGAGACATGCAGAAAGAGCAAGTGTGGCAGAATGTGTTCCAAAGCAGCTGGAGCTACCACGGGCTCCCGACAGGCTTATTTTCACTTGGAGAACACAGAAAACACACCAAGGTGCTGCTGCAAGCAAAGTTACAGAGGTTTCCCAGAGTGTTGCTTTTCTCGAGAAAAGAGCGCTTTACAGCGCTTTCTGGCTGCTAGAGACATGCAGAAAGAGCAAGTGTGGCAGAATGTGTTCCAAAGCAGCTGGAGCTACCACGGGCTCCCGACAGGCTTATTTTCACTTGGAGAACACAGAAAACACACCAAGGTGCTGCTGCAAGCAAAGTTACAGAGGTTTCCCAGAGTGTTGCTTTTCTCGAGAAAAGAGCGCTTTACAGCGCTTTCTGGCTGCTAGAGACATGCAGAAAGAGCAAGTGTGGCAGAATGTGTTCCAAAGCAGCTGGAGCTACCACGGCGCTCCGGACAGGCTTATTTTCACTTGGAGAACACAGAAAACACACCAAGGTGCTGCTGCAAGCAAAGTTACAGAGGTTTCCCAGAGTGTTGCTTTTCTCGAGAAAAGAGCGCTTTACAGCGCTTTCTGGCTGCTAGAGACATGCAGAAAGAGCAAGTGTGGCAGAATGTGTTCCAAAGCAGCTGGAGCTACCACGGGCTCCCGACAGGCTTATTTTCACTTGGAGAACACAGAAAACACACCAAGGTGCTGCTGCAAGCAAAGTTACAGAGGTTTCCCAGAGTGTTGCTTTTCTCGAGAAAAGAGCGCTTTACAGCGCTTTCTGGCTGCTAGAGACATGCAGAAAGAGCAAGTGTGGCAGAATGTGTTCCAAAGCAGCTGGAGCTACCACGGGCTCCCGACAGGCTTATTTTCACTTGGAGAACACAGAAAACACACCAAGGTGCTGCTGCAAGCAAAGTTACAGAGGTTTCCCAGAGTGTTGCTTTTCTCGAGAAAAGAGCGCTTTACAGCGCTTTCTGGCTGCTAGAGACATGCAGAAAGAGCAAGTGTGGCAGAATGTGTTCCAAAGCAGCTGGAGCTACCACGGGCTCCCGACAGGCTTATTTTCACTTGGAGAACACAGAAAACACACCAAGGTGCTGCTGCAAGCAAAGTTACAGAGGTTTCCCAGAGTGTTGCTTTTCTCGAGAAAAGAGCGCTTTACAGCGCTTTCTGGCTGCTAGAGACATGCAGAAAGAGCAAGTGTGGCAGAATGTGTTCCAAAGCAGCTGGAGCTACCACGGGCTCCCGACAGGCTTATTTTCACTTGGAGAACACAGAAAACACACCAAGGTGCTGCTGCAAGCAAAGTTACAGAGGTTTCCCAGAGTGTTGCTTTTCTCGAGAAAAGAGCGCTTTACAGCGCTTTCTGGCTGCTAGAGACATGCAGAAAGAGCAAGTGTGGCAGAATGTGTTCCAAAGCAGCTGGAGCTACCACGGGCTCCCCACAGGCTTATTTTCACTTGGAGAACACAGAAAACACACCAAGGTGCTGCTGCAAGCAAAGTTACAGAGGTTTCCCAGAGTGTTGCTTTTCTCGAGAAAAGAGCGCTTTACAGCGCTTTCTGGCTGCTAGAGACATGCAGAAAGAGCAAGTGTGGCAGAATGTGTTCCAAAGCAGCTGGAGCTACCACGGGCTCCCCACAGGCTTATTTTCACTTGGAGAACACAGAAAACACACCAAGGTGCTGCTGCAAGCAAAGTTACAGAGGTTTCCCAGAGTGTTGCTTTTCTCGAGAAAAGAGCGCTTTACAGCGCTTTCTGGCTGCTAGAGACATGCAGAAAGAGCAAGTGTGGCAGAATGTGTTCCAAAGCAGCTGGAGCTACCACGGGCTCCCGACAGGCTTATTTTCACTTGGAGAACACAGAAAACACACCAAGGTGCTGCTGCAAGCAAAGTTACAGAGGTTTCCCAGAGTGTTGCTTTTCTCGAGAAAAGAGCGCTTTACAGCGCTTTCTGGCTGCTAGAGACATGCAGAAAGAGCAAGTGTGGCAGAATGTGTTCCAAAGCAGCTGGAGCTACCACGGGCTCCCGACAGGCTTATTTTCACTTGGAGAACACAGAAAACACACCAAGGTGCTGCTGCAAGCAAAGTTACAGAGGTTTCCCAGAGTGTTGCTTTTCTCGAGAAAAGAGCGCTTTACAGCGCTTTCTGGCTGCTAGAGACATGCAGAAAGAGCAAGTGTGGCAGAATGTGTTCCAAAGCAGCTGGAGCTACCACGGGCTCCCGACAGGCTTATTTTCACTTGGAGAACACAGAAAACACACCAAGGTGCTGCTGCAAGCAAAGTTACAGAGGTTTCCCAGAGTGTTGCTTTTCTCGAGAAAAGAGCGCTTTACAGCGCTTTCTGGCTGCTAGAGACATGCAGAAAGAGCAAGTGTGGCAGAATGTGTTCCAAAGCAGCTGGAGCTACCACGGGCTCCCGACAGGCTTATTTTCACTTGGAGAACACAGAAAACACACCAAGGTGCTGCTGCAAGCAAAGTTACAGAGGTTTCCCAGAGTGTTGCTTTTCTCGAGAAAAGAGCGCTTTACAGCGCTTTCTGGCTGCTAGAGACATGCAGAAAGAGCAAGTGTGGCAGAATGTGTTCCAAAGCAGCTGGAGCTACCACGGGCTCCCCACAGGCTTATTTTCACTTGGAGAACACAGAAAACACACCAAGGTGCTGCTGCAAGCAAAGTTACAGAGGTTTCCCAGAGTGTTGCTTTTCTCGAGAAAAGAGCGCTTTACAGCGCTTTCTGGCTGCTAGAGACATGCAGAAAGAGCAAGTGTGGCAGAATGTGTTCCAAAGCAGCTGGAGCTACCACGGGCTCCCGACAGGCTTATTTTCACTTGGAGAACACAGAAAACACACCAAGGTGCTGCTGCAAGCAAAGTTACAGAGGTTTCCCAGAGTGTTGCTTTTCTCGAGAAAAGAGCGCTTTACAGCGCTTTCTGGCTGCTAGAGACATGCAGAAAGAGCAAGTGTGGCAGAATGTGTTCCAAAGCAGCTGGAGCTACCACGGGCTCCCGACAGGCTTATTTTCACTTGGAGAACACAGAAAACACACCAAGGTGCTGCTGCAAGCAAAGTTACAGAGGTTTCCCAGAGTGTTGCTTTTCTCGAGAAAAGAGCGCTTTACAGCGCTTTCTGGCTGCTAGAGACATGCAGAAAGAGCAAGTGTGGCAGAATGTGTTCCAAAGCAGCTGGAGCTACCACGGGCTCCCCACAGGCTTATTTTCACTTGGAGAACACAGAAAACACACCAAGGTGCTGCTGCAAGCAAAGTTACAGAGGTTTCCCAGAGTGTTGCTTTTCTCGAGAAAAGAGCGCTTTACAGCGCTTTCTGGCTGCTAGAGACATGCAGAAAGAGCAAGTGTGGCAGAATGTGTTCCAAAGCAGCTGGAGCTACCACGGGCTCCCGACAGGCTTATTTTCACTTGGAGAACACAGAAAACACACCAAGGTGCTGCTGCAAGCAAAGTTACAGAGGTTTCCCAGAGTGTTGCTTTTCTCGAGAAAAGAGCGCTTTACAGCGCTTTCTGGCTGCTAGAGACATGCAGAAAGAGCAAGTGTGGCAGAATGTGTTCCAAAGCAGCTGGAGCTACCACGGGCTCCCCACAGGCTTATTTTCACTTGGAGAACACAGAAAACACACCAAGGTGCTGCTGCAAGCAAAGTTACAGAGGTTTCCCAGAGTGTTGCTTTTCTCGAGAAAAGAGCGCTTTACAGCGCTTTCTGGCTGCTAGAGACATGCAGAAAGAGCAAGTGTGGCAGAATGTGTTCCAAAGCAGCTGGAGCTACCACGGGCTCCCGACAGGCTTATTTTCACTTGGAGAACACAGAAAACACACCAAGGTGCTGCTGCAAGCAAAGTTACAGAGGTTTCCCAGAGTGTTGCTTTTCTCGAGAAAAGAGCGCTTTACAGCGCTTTCTGGCTGCTAGAGACATGCAGAAAGAGCAAGTGTGGCAGAATGTGTTCCAAAGCAGCTGGAGCTACCACGGGCTCCCCACAGGCTTATTTTCACTTGGAGAACACAGAAAACACACCAAGGTGCTGCTGCAAGCAAAGTTACAGAGGTTTCCCAGAGTGTTGCTTTTCTCGAGAAAAGAGCGCTTTACAGCGCTTTCTGGCTGCTAGAGACATGCAGAAAGAGCAAGTGTGGCAGAATGTGTTCCAAAGCAGCTGGAGCTACCACGGGCTCCCGACAGGCTTATTTTCACTTGGAGAACACAGAAAACACACCAAGGTGCTGCTGCAAGCAAAGTTACAGAGGTTTCCCAGAGTGTTGCTTTTCTCGAGAAAAGAGCGCTTTACAGCGCTTTCTGGCTGCTAGAGACATGCAGAAAGAGCAAGTGTGGCAGAATGTGTTCCAAAGCAGCTGGAGCTACCACGGGCTCCCCACAGGCTTATTTTCACTTGGAGAACACAGAAAACACACCAAGGTGCTGCTGCAAGCAAAGTTACAGAGGTTTCCCAGAGTGTTGCTTTTCTCGAGAAAAGAGCGCTTTACAGCGCTTTCTGGCTGCTAGAGACATGCAGAAAGAGCAAGTGTGGCAGAATGTGTTCCAAAGCAGCTGGAGCTACCACGGGCTCCCGACAGGCTTATTTTCACTTGGAGAACACAGAAAACACACCAAGGTGCTGCTGCAAGCAAAGTTACAGAGGTTTCCCAGAGTGTTGCTTTTCTCGAGAAAAGAGCGCTTTACAGCGCTTTCTGGCTGCTAGAGACATGCAGAAAGAGCAAGTGTGGCAGAATGTGTTCCAAAGCAGCTGGAGCTACCACGGGCTCCCGACAGGCTTATTTTCACTTGGAGAACACAGAAAACACACCAAGGTGCTGCTGCAAGCAAAGTTACAGAGGTTTCCCAGAGTGTTGCTTTTCTCGAGAAAAGAGCGCTTTACAGCGCTTTCTGGCTGCTAGAGACATGCAGAAAGAGCAAGTGTGGCAGAATGTGTTCCAAAGCAGCTGGAGCTACCACGGGCTCCCGACAGGCTTATTTTCACTTGGAGAACACAGAAAACACACCAAGGTGCTGCTGCAAGCAAAGTTACAGAGGTTTCCCAGAGTGTTGCTTTTCTCGAGAAAAGAGCGCTTTACAGCGCTTTCTGGCTGCTAGAGACATGCAGAAAGAGCAAGTGTGGCAGAATGTGTTCCAAAGCAGCTGGAGCTACCACGGGCTCCCGACAGGCTTATTTTCACTTGGAGAACACAGAAAACACACCAAGGTGCTGCTGCAAGCAAAGTTACAGAGGTTTCCCAGAGTGTTGCTTTTCTCGAGAAAAGAGCGCTTTACAGCGCTTTCTGGCTGCTAGAGACATGCAGAAAGAGCAAGTGTGGCAGAATGTGTTCCAAAGCAGCTGGAGCTACCACGGGCTCCCGACAGGCTTATTTTCACTTGGAGAACACAGAAAACACACCAAGGTGCTGCTGCAAGCAAAGTTACAGAGGTTTCCCAGAGTGTTGCTTTTCTCGAGAAAAGAGCGCTTTACAGCGCTTTCTGGCTGCTAGAGACATGCAGAAAGAGCAAGTGTGGCAGAATGTGTTCCAAAGCAGCTGGAGCTACCACGGGCTCCCGACAGGCTTATTTTCACTTGGAGAACACAGAAAACACACCAAGGTGCTGCTGCAAGCAAAGTTACAGAGGTTTCCCAGAGTGTTGCTTTTCTCGAGAAAAGAGCGCTTTACAGCGCTTTCTGGCTGCTAGAGACATGCAGAAAGAGCAAGTGTGGCAGAATGTGTTCCAAAGCAGCTGGAGCTACCACGGGCTCCCGACAGGCTTATTTTCACTTGGAGAACACAGAAAACACACCAAGGTGCTGCTGCAAGCAAAGTTACAGAGGTTTCCCAGAGTGTTGCTTTTCTCGAGAAAAGAGCGCTTTACAGCGCTTTCTGGCTGCTAGAGACATGCAGAAAGAGCAAGTGTGGCAGAATGTGTTCCAAAGCAGCTGGAGCTACCACGGGCTCCCCACAGGCTTATTTTCACTTGGAGAACACAGAAAACACACCAAGGTGCTGCTGCAAGCAAAGTTACAGAGGTTTCCCAGAGTGTTGCTTTTCTCGAGAAAAGAGCGCTTTACAGCGCTTTCTGGCTGCTAGAGACATGCAGAAAGAGCAAGTGTGGCAGAATGTGTTCCAAAGCAGCTGGAGCTACCACGGGCTCCCGACAGGCTTATTTTCACTTGGAGAACACAGAAAACACACCAAGGTGCTGCTGCAAGCAAAGTTACAGAGGTTTCCCAGAGTGTTGCTTTTCTCGAGAAAAGAGCGCTTTACAGCGCTTTCTGGCTGCTAGAGACATGCAGAAAGAGCAAGTGTGGCAGAATGTGTTCCAAAGCAGCTGGAGCTACCACGGGCTCCCCACAGGCTTATTTTCACTTGGAGAACACAGAAAACACACCAAGGTGCTGCTGCAAGCAAAGTTACAGAGGTTTCCCAGAGTGTTGCTTTTCTCGAGAAAAGAGCGCTTTACAGCGCTTTCTGGCTGCTAGAGACATGCAGAAAGAGCAAGTGTGGCAGAATGTGTTCCAAAGCAGCTGGAGCTACCACGGGCTCCCCACAGGCTTATTTTCACTTGGAGAACACAGAAAACACACCAAGGTGCTGCTGCAAGCAAAGTTACAGAGGTTTCCCAGAGTGTTGCTTTTCTCGAGAAAAGAGCGCTTTACAGCGCTTTCTGGCTGCTAGAGACATGCAGAAAGAGCAAGTGTGGCAGAATGTGTTCCAAAGCAGCTGGAGCTACCACGGGCTCCCGACAGGCTTATTTTCACTTGGAGAACACAGAAAACACACCAAGGTGCTGCTGCAAGCAAAGTTACAGAGGTTTCCCAGAGTGTTGCTTTTCTCGAGAAAAGAGCGCTTTACAGCGCTTTCTGGCTGCTAGAGACATGCAGAAAGAGCAAGTGTGGCAGAATGTGTTCCAAAGCAGCTGGAGCTACCACGGGCTCCCGACAGGCTTATTTTCACTTGGAGAACACAGAAAACACACCAAGGTGCTGCTGCAAGCAAAGTTACAGAGGTTTCCCAGAGTGTTGCTTTTCTCGAGAAAAGAGCGCTTTACAGCGCTTTCTGGCTGCTAGAGACATGCAGAAAGAGCAAGTGTGGCAGAATGTGTTCCAAAGCAGCTGGAGCTACCACGGGCTCCCGACAGGCTTATTTTCACTTGGAGAACACAGAAAACACACCAAGGTGCTGCTGCAAGCAAAGTTACAGAGGTTTCCCAGAGTGTTGCTTTTCTCGAGAAAAGAGCGCTTTACAGCGCTTTCTGGCTGCTAGAGACATGCAGAAAGAGCAAGTGTGGCAGAATGTGTTCCAAAGCAGCTGGAGCTACCACGGGCTCCCGACAGGCTTATTTTCACTTGGAGAACACAGAAAACACACCAAGGTGCTGCTGCAAGCAAAGTTACAGAGGTTTCCCAGAGTGTTGCTTTTCTCGAGAAAAGAGCGCTTTACAGCGCTTTCTGGCTGCTAGAGACATGCAGAAAGAGCAAGTGTGGCAGAATGTGTTCCAAAGCAGCTGGAGCTACCACGGGCTCCCGACAGGCTTATTTTCACTTGGAGAACACAGAAAACACACCAAGGTGCTGCTGCAAGCAAAGTTACAGAGGTTTCCCAGAGTGTTGCTTTTCTCGAGAAAAGAGCGCTTTACAGCGCTTTCTGGCTGCTAGAGACATGCAGAAAGAGCAAGTGTGGCAGAATGTGTTCCAAAGCAGCTGGAGCTACCACGGGCTCCCGACAGGCTTATTTTCACTTGGAGAACACAGAAAACACACCAAGGTGCTGCTGCAAGCAAAGTTACAGAGGTTTCCCAGAGTGTTGCTTTTCTCGAGAAAAGAGCGCTTTACAGCGCTTTCTGGCTGCTAGAGACATGCAGAAAGAGCAAGTGTGGCAGAATGTGTTCCAAAGCAGCTGGAGCTACCACGGGCTCCCGACAGGCTTATTTTCACTTGGAGAACACAGAAAACACACCAAGGTGCTGCTGCAAGCAAAGTTACAGAGGTTTCCCAGAGTGTTGCTTTTCTCGAGAAAAGAGCGCTTTACAGCGCTTTCTGGCTGCTAGAGACATGCAGAAAGAGCAAGTGTGGCAGAATGTGTTCCAAAGCAGCTGGAGCTACCACGGGCTCCCGACAGGCTTATTTTCACTTGGAGAACACAGAAAACACACCAAGGTGCTGCTGCAAGCAAAGTTACAGAGGTTTCCCAGAGTGTTGCTTTTCTCGAGAAAAGAGCGCTTTACAGCGCTTTCTGGCTGCTAGAGACATGCAGAAAGAGCAAGTGTGGCAGAATGTGTTCCAAAGCAGCTGGAGCTACCACGGGCTCCGGACAGGCTTATTTTCACTTGGAGAACACAGAAAACACACCAAGGTGCTGCTGCAAGCAAAGTTACAGAGGTTTCCCAGAGTGTTGCTTTTCTCGAGAAAAGAGCGCTTTACAGCGCTTTCTGGCTGCTAGAGACATGCAGAAAGAGCAAGTGTGGCAGAATGTGTTCCAAAGCAGCTGGAGCTACCACGGGCTCCCGACAGGCTTATTTTCACTTGGAGAACACAGAAAACACACCAAGGTGCTGCTGCAAGCAAAGTTACAGAGGTTTCCCAGAGTGTTGCTTTTCTCGAGAAAAGAGCGCTTTACAGCGCTTTCTGGCTGCTAGAGACATGCAGAAAGAGCAAGTGTGGCAGAATGTGTTCCAAAGCAGCTGGAGCTACCACGGGCTCCCGACAGGCTTATTTTCACTTGGAGAACACAGAAAACACACCAAGGTGCTGCTGCAAGCAAAGTTACAGAGGTTTCCCAGAGTGTTGCTTTTCTCGAGAAAAGAGCGCTTTACAGCGCTTTCTGGCTGCTAGAGACATGCAGAAAGAGCAAGTGTGGCAGAATGTGTTCCAAAGCAGCTGGAGCTACCACGGGCTCCCGACAGGCTTATTTTCACTTGGAGAACACAGAAAACACACCAAGGTGCTGCTGCAAGCAAAGTTACAGAGGTTTCCCAGAGTGTTGCTTTTCTCGAGAAAAGAGCGCTTTACAGCGCTTTCTGGCTGCTAGAGACATGCAGAAAGAGCAAGTGTGGCAGAATGTGTTCCAAAGCAGCTGGAGCTACCACGGGCTCCCGACAGGCTTATTTTCACTTGGAGAACACAGAAAACACACCAAGGTGCTGCTGCAAGCAAAGTTACAGAGGTTTCCCAGAGTGTTGCTTTTCTCGAGAAAAGAGCGCTTTACAGCGCTTTCTGGCTGCTAGAGACATGCAGAAAGAGCAAGTGTGGCAGAATGTGTTCCAAAGCAGCTGGAGCTACCACGGGCTCCCGACAGGCTTATTTTCACTTGGAGAACACAGAAAACACACCAAGGTGCTGCTGCAAGCAAAGTTACAGAGGTTTCCCAGAGTGTTGCTTTTCTCGAGAAAAGAGCGCTTTACAGCGCTTTCTGGCTGCTAGAGACATGCAGAAAGAGCAAGTGTGGCAGAATGTGTTCCAAAGCAGCTGGAGCTACCACGGGCTCCCGACAGGCTTATTTTCACTTGGAGAACACAGAAAACACACCAAGGTGCTGCTGCAAGCAAAGTTACAGAGGTTTCCCAGAGTGTTGCTTTTCTCGAGAAAAGAGCGCTTTACAGCGCTTTCTGGCTGCTAGAGACATGCAGAAAGAGCAAGTGTGGCAGAATGTGTTCCAAAGCAGCTGGAGCTACCACGGGCTCCGGACAGGCTTATTTTCACTTGGAGAACACAGAAAACACACCAAGGTGCTGCTGCAAGCAAAGTTACAGAGGTTTCCCAGAGTGTTGCTTTTCTCGAGAAAAGAGCGCTTTACAGCGCTTTCTGGCTGCTAGAGACATGCAGAAAGAGCAAGTGTGGCAGAATGTGTTCCAAAGCAGCTGGAGCTACCACGGGCTCCCGACAGGCTTATTTTCACTTGGAGAACACAGAAAACACACCAAGGTGCTGCTGCAAGCAAAGTTACAGAGGTTTCCCAGAGTGTTGCTTTTCTCGAGAAAAGAGCGCTTTACAGCGCTTTCTGGCTGCTAGAGACATGCAGAAAGAGCAAGTGTGGCAGAATGTGTTCCAAAGCAGCTGGAGCTACCACGGGCTCCGGACAGGCTTATTTTCACTCTGGAGAACACAGAAAACACACCAAGGTGCTGCTGCAAGCAAAGTTACAGAGGTTTCCCAGAGTGTTGCTTTTCTCGAGAAAAGAGCGCTTTACAGCGCTTTCTGGCTGCTAGAGACATGCAGAAAGAGCAAGTGTGGCAGAATGTGTTCCAAAGCAGCTGGAGCTACCACGGGCTCCCGACAGGCTTATTTTCACTTGGAGAACACAGAAAACACACCAAGGTGCTGCTGCAAGCAAAGTTACAGAGGTTTCCCAGAGTGTTGCTTTTCTCGAGAAAAGAGCGCTTTACAGCGCTTTCTGGCTGCTAGAGACATGCAGAAAGAGCAAGTGTGGCAGAATGTGTTCCAAAGCAGCTGGAGCTACCACGGGCTCCGGACAGGCTTTTTTCACTTGGAGAACACAGAAAACACACCAAGGTGCTGCTGCAAGCAAAGTTACAGAGGTTTCCCAGAGTGTTGCTTTTCTCGAGAAAAGAGCGCTTTACAGCGCTTTCTGGCTGCTAGAGACATGCAGAAAGAGCAAGTGTGGCAGAATGTGTTCCAAAGCAGCTGGAGCTACCACGGGCTCCCGACAGGCTTATTTTCACTTGGAGAACACAGAAAACACACCAAGGTGCTGCTGCAAGCAAAGTTACAGAGGTTTCCCAGAGTGTTGCTTTTCTCGAGAAAAGAGCGCTTTACAGCGCTTTCTGGCTGCTAGAGACATGCAGAAAGAGCAAGTGTGGCAGAATGTGTTCCAAAGCAGCTGGAGCTACCACGGGCTCCCGACAGGCTTATTTTCACTTGGAGAACACAGAAAACACACCAAGGTGCTGCTGCAAGCAAAGTTACAGAGGTTTCCCAGAGTGTTGCTTTTCTCGAGAAAAGAGCGCTTTACAGCGCTTTCTGGCTGCTAGAGACATGCAGAAAGAGCAAGTGTGGCAGAATGTGTTCCAAAGCAGCTGGAGCTACCACGGGCTCCCGACAGGCTTATTTTCACTTGGAGAACACAGAAAACACACCAAGGTGCTGCTGCAAGCAAAGTTACAGAGGTTTCCCAGAGTGTTGCTTTTCTCGAGAAAAGAGCGCTTTACAGCGCTTTCTGGCTGCTAGAGACATGCAGAAAGAGCAAGTGTGGCAGAATGTGTTCCAAAGCAGCTGGAGCTACCACGGGCTCCGGACAGGCTTATTTTCACTTGGAGAACACAGAAAACACACCAAGGTGCTGCTGCAAGCAAAGTTACAGAGGTTTCCCAGAGTGTTGCTTTTCTCGAGAAAAGAGCGCTTTACAGCGCTTTCTGGCTGCTAGAGACATGCAGAAAGAGCAAGTGTGGCAGAATGTGTTCCAAAGCAGCTGGAGCTACCACGGGCTCCGGACAGGCTTATTTTCACTTGGAGAACACAGAAAACACACCAAGGTGCTGCTGCAAGCAAAGTTACAGAGGTTTCCCAGAGTGTTGCTTTTCTCGAGAAAAGAGCGCTTTACAGCGCTTTCTGGCTGCTAGAGACATGCAGAAAGAGCAAGTGTGGCAGAATGTGTTCCAAAGCAGCTGGAGCTACCACGGGCTCCGGACAGGCTTATTTTCACTTGGAGAACACAGAAAACACACCAAGGTGCTGCTGCAAGCAAAGTTACAGAGGTTTCCCAGAGTGTTGCTTTTCTCGAGAAAAGAGCGCTTTACAGCGCTTTCTGGCTGCTAGAGACATGCAGAAAGAGCAAGTGTGGCAGAATGTGTTCCAAAGCAGCTGGAGCTACCACGGGCTCCGGACAGGCTTATTTTCACTTGGAGAACACAGAAAACACACCAAGGTGCTGCTGCAAGCAAAGTTACAGAGGTTTCCCAGAGTGTTGCTTTTCTCGAGAAAAGAGCGCTTTACAGCGCTTTCTGGCTGCTAGAGACATGCAGAAAGAGCAAGTGTGGCAGAATGTGTTCCAAAGCAGCTGGAGCTACCACGGGCTCCCGACAGGCTTATTTTCACTTGGAGAACACAGAAAACACACCAAGGTGCTGCTGCAAGCAAAGTTACAGAGGTTTCCCAGAGTGTTGCTTTTCTCGAGAAAAGAGCGCTTTACAGCGCTTTCTGGCTGCTAGAGACATGCAGAAAGAGCAAGTGTGGCAGAATGTGTTCCAAAGCAGCTGGAGCTACCACGGGCTCCGGACAGGCTTATTTTCACTTGGAGAACACAGAAAACACACCAAGGTGCTGCTGCAAGCAAAGTTACAGAGGTTTCCCAGAGTGTTGCTTTTCTCGAGAAAAGAGCGCTTTACAGCGCTTTCTGGCTGCTAGAGACATGCAGAAAGAGCAAGTGTGGCAGAATGTGTTCCAAAGCAGCTGGAGCTACCACGGGCTCCCGACAGGCTTATTTTCACTTGGAGAACACAGAAAACACACCAAGGTGCTGCTGCAAGCAAAGTTACAGAGGTTTCCCAGAGTGTTGCTTTTCTCGAGAAAAGAGCGCTTTACAGCGCTTTCTGGCTGCTAGAGACATGCAGAAAGAGCAAGTGTGGCAGAATGTGTTCCAAAGCAGCTGGAGCTACCACGGGCTCCCGACAGGCTTATTTTCACTTGGAGAACACAGAAAACACACCAAGGTGCTGCTGCAAGCAAAGTTACAGAGGTTTCCCAGAGTGTTGCTTTTCTCGAGAAAAGAGCGCTTTACAGCGCTTTCTGGCTGCTAGAGACATGCAGAAAGAGCAAGTGTGGCAGAATGTGTTCCAAAGCAGCTGGAGCTACCACGGGCTCCCCACAGGCTTATTTTCACTTGGAGAACACAGAAAACACACCAAGGTGCTGCTGCAAGCAAAGTTACAGAGGTTTCCCAGAGTGTTGCTTTTCTCGAGAAAAGAGCGCTTTACAGCGCTTTCTGGCTGCTAGAGACATGCAGAAAGAGCAAGTGTGGCAGAATGTGTTCCAAAGCAGCTGGAGCTACCACGGGCTCCGCACAGGCTTATTTTCACTTGGAGAACACAGAAAACACACCAAGGTGCTGCTGCAAGCAAAGTTACAGAGGTTTCCCAGAGTGTTGCTTTTCTCGAGAAAAGAGCGCTTTACAGCGCTTTCTGGCTGCTAGAGACATGCAGAAAGAGCAAGTGTGGCAGAATGTGTTCCAAAGCAGCTGGAGCTACCACGGGCTCCCCACAGGCTTATTTTCACTTGGAGAACACAGAAAACACACCAAGGTGCTGCTGCAAGCAAAGTTACAGAGGTTTCCCAGAGTGTTGCTTTTCTCGAGAAAAGAGCGCTTTACAGCGCTTTCTGGCTGCTAGAGACATGCAGAAAGAGCAAGTGTGGCAGAATGTGTTCCAAAGCAGCTGGAGCTACCACGGGCTCCCCACAGGCTTATTTTCACTTGGAGAACACAGAAAACACACCAAGGTGCTGCTGCAAGCAAAGTTACAGAGGTTTCCCAGAGTGTTGCTTTTCTCGAGAAAAGAGCGCTTTACAGCGCTTTCTGGCTGCTAGAGACATGCAGAAAGAGCAAGTGTGGCAGAATGTGTTCCAAAGCAGCTGGAGCTACCACGGGCTCCCGACAGGCTTATTTTCACTTGGAGAACACAGAAAACACACCAAGGTGCTGCTGCAAGCAAAGTTACAGAGGTTTCCCAGAGTGTTGCTTTTCTCGAGAAAAGAGCGCTTTACAGCGCTTTCTGGCTGCTAGAGACATGCAGAAAGAGCAAGTGTGGCAGAATGTGTTCCAAAGCAGCTGGAGCTACCACGGGCTCCCACAGGCTTATTTTCACTTGGAGAACACAGAAAACACACCAAGGTGCTGCTGCAAGCAAAGTTACAGAGGTTTCCCAGAGTGTTGCTTTTCTCGAGAAAAGAGCGCTTTACAGCGCTTTCTGGCTGCTAGAGACATGCAGAAAGAGCAAGTGTGGCAGAATGTGTTCCAAAGCAGCTGGAGCTACCACGGGCTCCCCACAGGCTTATTTTCACTTGGAGAACACAGAAAACACACCAAGGTGCTGCTGCAAGCAAAGTTACAGAGGTTTCCCAGAGTGTTGCTTTTCTCGAGAAAAGAGCGCTTTACAGCGCTTTCTGGCTGCTAGAGACATGCAGAAAGAGCAAGTGTGGCAGAATGTGTTCCAAAGCAGCTGGAGCTACCACGGGCTCCGGACAGGCTTATTTTCACTTGGAGAACACAGAAAACACACCAAGGTGCTGCTGCAAGCAAAGTTACAGAGGTTTCCCAGAGTGTTGCTTTTCTCGAGAAAAGAGCGCTTTACAGCGCTTTCTGGCTGCTAGAGACATGCAGAAAGAGCAAGTGTGGCAGAATGTGTTCCAAAGCAGCTGGAGCTACCACGGGCTCCCGACAGGCTTATTTTCACTTGGAGAACACAGAAAACACACCAAGGTGCTGCTGCAAGCAAAGTTACAGAGGTTTCCCAGAGTGTTGCTTTTCTCGAGAAAAGAGCGCTTTACAGCGCTTTCTGGCTGCTAGAGACATGCAGAAAGAGCAAGTGTGGCAGAATGTGTTCCAAAGCAGCTGGAGCTACCACGGGCTCCCCACAGGCTTATTTTCACTTGGAGAACACAGAAAACACACCAAGGTGCTGCTGCAAGCAAAGTTACAGAGGTTTCCCAGAGTGTTGCTTTTCTCGAGAAAAGAGCGCTTTACAGCGCTTTCTGGCTGCTAGAGACATGCAGAAAGAGCAAGTGTGGCAGAATGTGTTCCAAAGCAGCTGGAGCTACCACGGGCTCCGGACAGGCTTATTTTCACTTGGAGAACACAGAAAACACACCAAGGTGCTGCTGCAAGCAAAGTTACAGAGGTTTCCCAGAGTGTTGCTTTTCTCGAGAAAAGAGCGCTTTACAGCGCTTTCTGGCTGCTAGAGACATGCAGAAAGAGCAAGTGTGGCAGAATGTGTTCCAAAGCAGCTGGAGCTACCACGGGCTCCCCACAGGCTTATTTTCACTTGGAGAACACAGAAAACACACCAAGGTGCTGCTGCAAGCAAAGTTACAGAGGTTTCCCAGAGTGTTGCTTTTCTCGAGAAAAGAGCGCTTTACAGCGCTTTCTGGCTGCTAGAGACATGCAGAAAGAGCAAGTGTGGCAGAATGTGTTCCAAAGCAGCTGGAGCTACCACGGGCTCCCCACAGGCTTATTTTCACTTGGAGAACACAGAAAACACACCAAGGTGCTGCTGCAAGCAAAGTTACAGAGGTTTCCCAGAGTGTTGCTTTTCTCGAGAAAAGAGCGCTTTACAGCGCTTTCTGGCTGCTAGAGACATGCAGAAAGAGCAAGTGTGGCAGAATGTGTTCCAAAGCAGCTGGAGCTACCACGGGCTCCCGACAGGCTTATTTTCACTTGGAGAACACAGAAAACACACCAAGGTGCTGCTGCAAGCAAAGTTACAGAGGTTTCCCAGAGTGTTGCTTTTCTCGAGAAAAGAGCGCTTTACAGCGCTTTCTGGCTGCTAGAGACATGCAGAAAGAGCAAGTGTGGCAGAATGTGTTCCAAAGCAGCTGGAGCTACCACGGGCTCCCCACAGGCTTATTTTCACTTGGAGAACACAGAAAACACACCAAGGTGCTGCTGCAAGCAAAGTTACAGAGGTTTCCCAGAGTGTTGCTTTTCTCGAGAAAAGAGCGCTTTACAGCGCTTTCTGGCTGCTAGAGACATGCAGAAAGAGCAAGTGTGGCAGAATGTGTTCCAAAGCAGCTGGAGCTACCACGGGCTCCCGACAGGCTTATTTTCACTTGGAGAACACAGAAAACACACCAAGGTGCTGCTGCAAGCAAAGTTACAGAGGTTTCCCAGAGTGTTGCTTTTCTCGAGAAAAGAGCGCTTTACAGCGCTTTCTGGCTGCTAGAGACATGCAGAAAGAGCAAGTGTGGCAGAATGTGTTCCAAAGCAGCTGGAGCTACCACGGGCTCCCCACAGGCTTATTTTCACTTGGAGAACACAGAAAACACACCAAGGTGCTGCTGCAAGCAAAGTTACAGAGGTTTCCCAGAGTGTTGCTTTTCTCGAGAAAAGAGCGCTTTACAGCGCTTTCTGGCTGCTAGAGACATGCAGAAAGAGCAAGTGTGGCAGAATGTGTTCCAAAGCAGCTGGAGCTACCACGGGCTCCCCACAGGCTTATTTTCACTTGGAGAACACAGAAAACACACCAAGGTGCTGCTGCAAGCAAAGTTACAGAGGTTTCCCAGAGTGTTGCTTTTCTCGAGAAAAGAGCGCTTTACAGCGCTTTCTGGCTGCTAGAGACATGCAGAAAGAGCAAGTGTGGCAGAATGTGTTCCAAAGCAGCTGGAGCTACCACGGGCTCCCCACAGGCTTATTTTCACTTGGAGAACACAGAAAACACACCAAGGTGCTGCTGCAAGCAAAGTTACAGAGGTTTCCCAGAGTGTTGCTTTTCTCGAGAAAAGAGCGCTTTACAGCGCTTTCTGGCTGCTAGAGACATGCAGAAAGAGCAAGTGTGGCAGAATGTGTTCCAAAGCAGCTGGAGCTACCACGGGCTCCCCACAGGCTTATTTTCACTTGGAGAACACAGAAAACACACCAAGGTGCTGCTGCAAGCAAAGTTACAGAGGTTTCCCAGAGTGTTGCTTTTCTCGAGAAAAGAGCGCTTTACAGCGCTTTCTGGCTGCTAGAGACATGCAGAAAGAGCAAGTGTGGCAGAATGTGTTCCAAAGCAGCTGGAGCTACCACGGGCTCCCGACAGGCTTATTTTCACTTGGAGAACACAGAAAACACACCAAGGTGCTGCTGCAAGCAAAGTTACAGAGGTTTCCCAGAGTGTTGCTTTTCTCGAGAAAAGAGCGCTTTACAGCGCTTTCTGGCTGCTAGAGACATGCAGAAAGAGCAAGTGTGGCAGAATGTGTTCCAAAGCAGCTGGAGCTACCACGGGCTCCCCACAGGCTTATTTTCACTTGGAGAACACAGAAAACACACCAAGGTGCTGCTGCAAGCAAAGTTACAGAGGTTTCCCAGAGTGTTGCTTTTCTCGAGAAAAGAGCGCTTTACAGCGCTTTCTGGCTGCTAGAGACATGCAGAAAGAGCAAGTGTGGCAGAATGTGTTCCAAAGCAGCTGGAGCTACCACGGGCTCCCCACAGGCTTATTTTCACTTGGAGAACACAGAAAACACACCAAGGTGCTGCTGCAAGCAAAGTTACAGAGGTTTCCCAGAGTGTTGCTTTTCTCGAGAAAAGAGCGCTTTACAGCGCTTTCTGGCTGCTAGAGACATGCAGAAAGAGCAAGTGTGGCAGAATGTGTTCCAAAGCAGCTGGAGCTACCACGGGCTCCCCACAGGCTTATTTTCACTTGGAGAACACAGAAAACACACCAAGGTGCTGCTGCAAGCAAAGTTACAGAGGTTTCCCAGAGTGTTGCTTTTCTCGAGAAAAGAGCGCTTTACAGCGCTTTCTGGCTGCTAGAGACATGCAGAAAGAGCAAGTGTGGCAGAATGTGTTCCAAAGCAGCTGGAGCTACCACGGGCTCCCCACAGGCTTATTTTCACTTGGAGAACACAGAAAACACACCAAGGTGCTGCTGCAAGCAAAGTTACAGAGGTTTCCCAGAGTGTTGCTTTTCTCGAGAAAAGAGCGCTTTACAGCGCTTTCTGGCTGCTAGAGACATGCAGAAAGAGCAAGTGTGGCAGAATGTGTTCCAAAGCAGCTGGAGCTACCACGGGCTCCCCACAGGCTTATTTTCACTTGGAGAACACAGAAAACACACCAAGGTGCTGCTGCAAGCAAAGTTACAGAGGTTTCCCAGAGTGTTGCTTTTCTCGAGAAAAGAGCGCTTTACAGCGCTTTCTGGCTGCTAGAGACATGCAGAAAGAGCAAGTGTGGCAGAATGTGTTCCAAAGCAGCTGGAGCTACCACGGGCTCCCCACAGGCTTATTTTCACTTGGAGAACACAGAAAACACACCAAGGTGCTGCTGCAAGCAAAGTTACAGAGGTTTCCCAGAGTGTTGCTTTTCTCGAGAAAAGAGCGCTTTACAGCGCTTTCTGGCTGCTAGAGACATGCAGAAAGAGCAAGTGTGGCAGAATGTGTTCCAAAGCAGCTGGAGCTACCACGGGCTCCCCACAGGCTTATTTTCACTTGGAGAACACAGAAAACACACCAAGGTGCTGCTGCAAGCAAAGTTACAGAGGTTTCCCAGAGTGTTGCTTTTCTCGAGAAAAGAGCGCTTTACAGCGCTTTCTGGCTGCTAGAGACATGCAGAAAGAGCAAGTGTGGCAGAATGTGTTCCAAAGCAGCTGGAGCTACCACGGGCTCCCCACAGGCTTATTTTCACTTGGAGAACACAGAAAACACACCAAGGTGCTGCTGCAAGCAAAGTTACAGAGGTTTCCCAGAGTGTTGCTTTTCTCGAGAAAAGAGCGCTTTACAGCGCTTTCTGGCTGCTAGAGACATGCAGAAAGAGCAAGTGTGGCAGAATGTGTTCCAAAGCAGCTGGAGCTACCACGGGCTCCCCACAGGCTTATTTTCACTTGGAGAACACAGAAAACACACCAAGGTGCTGCTGCAAGCAAAGTTACAGAGGTTTCCCAGAGTGTTGCTTTTCTCGAGAAAAGAGCGCTTTACAGCGCTTTCTGGCTGCTAGAGACATGCAGAAAGAGCAAGTGTGGCAGAATGTGTTCCAAAGCAGCTGGAGCTACCACGGGCTCCCCACAGGCTTATTTTCACTTGGAGAACACAGAAAACACACCAAGGTGCTGCTGCAAGCAAAGTTACAGAGGTTTCCCAGAGTGTTGCTTTTCTCGAGAAAAGAGCGCTTTACAGCGCTTTCTGGCTGCTAGAGACATGCAGAAAGAGCAAGTGTGGCAGAATGTGTTCCAAAGCAGCTGGAGCTACCACGGGCTCCCCACAGGCTTATTTTCACTTGGAGAACACAGAAAACACACCAAGGTGCTGCTGCAAGCAAAGTTACAGAGGTTTCCCAGAGTGTTGCTTTTCTCGAGAAAAGAGCGCTTTACAGCGCTTTCTGGCTGCTAGAGACATGCAGAAAGAGCAAGTGTGGCAGAATGTGTTCCAAAGCAGCTGGAGCTACCACGGGCTCCCGACAGGCTTATTTTCACTTGGAGAACACAGAAAACACACCAAGGTGCTGCTGCAAGCAAAGTTACAGAGGTTTCCCAGAGTGTTGCTTTTCTCGAGAAAAGAGCGCTTTACAGCGCTTTCTGGCTGCTAGAGACATGCAGAAAGAGCAAGTGTGGCAGAATGTGTTCCAAAGCAGCTGGAGCTACCACGGGCTCCCCACAGGCTTATTTTCACTTGGAGAACACAGAAAACACACCAAGGTGCTGCTGCAAGCAAAGTTACAGAGGTTTCCCAGAGTGTTGCTTTTCTCGAGAAAAGAGCGCTTTACAGCGCTTTCTGGCTGCTAGAGACATGCAGAAAGAGCAAGTGTGGCAGAATGTGTTCCAAAGCAGCTGGAGCTACCACGGGCTCCCCACAGGCTTATTTTCACTTGGAGAACACAGAAAACACACCAAGGTGCTGCTGCAAGCAAGTTACAGAGGTTTCCCAGAGTGTTGCTTTTCTCGAGAAAAGAGCGCTTTACAGCGCTTTCTGGCTGCTAGAGACATGCAGAAAGAGCAAGTGTGGCAGAATGTGTTCCAAAGCAGCTGGAGCTACCACGGGCTCCCGACAGGCTTATTTTCACTTGGAGAACACAGAAAACACACCAAGGTGCTGCTGCAAGCAAAGTTACAGAGGTTTCCCAGAGTGTTGCTTTTCTCGAGAAAAGAGCGCTTTACAGCGCTTTCTGGCTGCTAGAGACATGCAGAAAGAGCAAGTGTGGCAGAATGTGTTCCAAAGCAGCTGGAGCTACCACGGGCTCCGGACAGGCTTATTTTCACTTGGAGAACACAGAAAACACACCAAGGTGCTGCTGCAAGCAAAGTTACAGAGGTTTCCCAGAGTGTTGCTTTTCTCGAGAAAAGAGCGCTTTACAGCGCTTTCTGGCTGCTAGAGACATGCAGAAAGAGCAAGTGTGGCAGAATGTGTTCCAAAGCAGCTGGAGCTACCACGGGCTCCCGACAGGCTTATTTTCACTTGGAGAACACAGAAAACACACCAAGGTGCTGCTGCAAGCAAAGTTACAGAGGTTTCCCAGAGTGTTGCTTTTCTCGAGAAAAGAGCGCTTTACAGCGCTTTCTGGCTGCTAGAGACATGCAGAAAGAGCAAGTGTGGCAGAATGTGTTCCAAAGCAGCTGGAGCTACCACGGGCTCCCGACAGGCTTATTTTCACTTGGAGAACACAGAAAACACACCAAGGTGCTGCTGCAAGCAAAGTTACAGAGGTTTCCCAGAGTGTTGCTTTTCTCGAGAAAAGAGCGCTTTACAGCGCTTTCTGGCTGCTAGAGACATGCAGAAAGAGCAAGTGTGGCAGAATGTGTTCCAAAGCAGCTGGAGCTACCACGGGCTCCCGACAGGCTTATTTTCACTTGGAGAACACAGAAAACACACCAAGGTGCTGCTGCAAGCAAAGTTACAGAGGTTTCCCAGAGTGTTGCTTTTCTCGAGAAAAGAGCGCTTTACAGCGCTTTCTGGCTGCTAGAGACATGCAGAAAGAGCAAGTGTGGCAGAATGTGTTCCAAAGCAGCTGGAGCTACCACGGGCTCCGGACAGGCTTATTTTCACTTGGAGAACACAGAAAACACACCAAGGTGCTGCTGCAAGCAAAGTTACAGAGGTTTCCCAGAGTGTTGCTTTTCTCGAGAAAAGAGCGCTTTACAGCGCTTTCTGGCTGCTAGAGACATGCAGAAAGAGCAAGTGTGGCAGAATGTGTTCCAAAGCAGCTGGAGCTACCACGGGCTCCCGACAGGCTTATTTTCACTTGGAGAACACAGAAAACACACCAAGGTGCTGCTGCAAGCAAAGTTACAGAGGTTTCCCAGAGTGTTGCTTTTCTCGAGAAAAGAGCGCTTTACAGCGCTTTCTGGCTGCTAGAGACATGCAGAAAGAGCAAGTGTGGCAGAATGTGTTCCAAAGCAGCTGGAGCTACCACGGGCTCCCGACAGGCTTATTTTCACTTGGAGAACACAGAAAACACACCAAGGTGCTGCTGCAAGCAAAGTTACAGAGGTTTCCCAGAGTGTTGCTTTTCTCGAGAAAAGAGCGCTTTACAGCGCTTTCTGGCTGCTAGAGACATGCAGAAAGAGCAAGTGTGGCAGAATGTGTTCCAAAGCAGCTGGAGCTACCACGGGCTCCCGACAGGCTTATTTTCACTTGGAGAACACAGAAAACACACCAAGGTGCTGCTGCAAGCAAAGTTACAGAGGTTTCCCAGAGTGTTGCTTTTCTCGAGAAAAGAGCGCTTTACAGCGCTTTCTGGCTGCTAGAGACATGCAGAAAGAGCAAGTGTGGCAGAATGTGTTCCAAAGCAGCTGGAGCTACCACGGGCTCCGGACAGGCTTATTTTCACTTGGAGAACACAGAAAACACACCAAGGTGCTGCTGCAAGCAAAGTTACAGAGGTTTCCCAGAGTGTTGCTTTTCTCGAGAAAAGAGCGCTTTACAGCGCTTTCTGGCTGCTAGAGACATGCAGAAAGAGCAAGTGTGGCAGAATGTGTTCCAAAGCAGCTGGAGCTACCACGGGCTCCCGACAGGCTTATTTTCACTTGGAGAACACAGAAAACACACCAAGGTGCTGCTGCAAGCAAAGTTACAGAGGTTTCCCAGAGTGTTGCTTTTCTCGAGAAAAGAGCGCTTTACAGCGCTTTCTGGCTGCTAGAGACATGCAGAAAGAGCAAGTGTGGCAGAATGTGTTCCAAAGCAGCTGGAGCTACCACGGGCTCCGGACAGGCTTATTTTCACTTGGAGAACACAGAAAACACACCAAGGTGCTGCTGCAAGCAAAGTTACAGAGGTTTCCCAGAGTGTTGCTTTTCTCGAGAAAAGAGCGCTTTACAGCGCTTTCTGGCTGCTAGAGACATGCAGAAAGAGCAAGTGTGGCAGAATGTGTTCCAAAGCAGCTGGAGCTACCACGGGCTCCCGACAGGCTTATTTTCACTTGGAGAACACAGAAAACACACCAAGGTGCTGCTGCAAGCAAAGTTACAGAGGTTTCCCAGAGTGTTGCTTTTCTCGAGAAAAGAGCGCTTTACAGCGCTTTCTGGCTGCTAGAGACATGCAGAAAGAGCAAGTGTGGCAGAATGTGTTCCAAAGCAGCTGGAGCTACCACGGGCTCCGTACAGGCTTATTTTCACTTGGAGAACACAGAAAACACACCAAGGTGCTGCTGCAAGCAAAGTTACAGAGGTTTCCCAGAGTGTTGCTTTTCTCGAGAAAAGAGCGCTTTACAGCGCTTTCTGGCTGCTAGAGACATGCAGAAAGAGCAAGTGTGGCAGAATGTGTTCCAAAGCAGCTGGAGCTACCACGGGCTCCGGACAGGCTTATTTTCACTTGGAGAACACAGAAAACACACCAAGGTGCTGCTGCAAGCAAAGTTACAGAGGTTTCCCAGAGTGTTGCTTTTCTCGAGAAAAGAGCGCTTTACAGCGCTTTCTGGCTGCTAGAGACATGCAGAAAGAGCAAGTGTGGCAGAATGTGTTCCAAAGCAGCTGGAGCTACCACGGGCTCCCGACAGGCTTATTTTCACTTGGAGAACACAGAAAACACACCAAGGTGCTGCTGCAAGCAAAGTTACAGAGGTTTCCCAGAGTGTTGCTTTTCTCGAGAAAAGAGCGCTTTACAGCGCTTTCTGGCTGCTAGAGACATGCAGAAAGAGCAAGTGTGGCAGAATGTGTTCCAAAGCAGCTGGAGCTACCACGGGCTCCGGACAGGCTTATTTTCACTTGGAGAACACAGAAAACACACCAAGGTGCTGCTGCAAGCAAAGTTACAGAGGTTTCCCAGAGTGTTGCTTTTCTCGAGAAAAGAGCGCTTTACAGCGCTTTCTGGCTGCTAGAGACATGCAGAAAGAGCAAGTGTGGCAGAATGTGTTCCAAAGCAGCTGGAGCTACCACGGGCTCCGGACAGGCTTATTTTCACTTGGAGAACACAGAAAACACACCAAGGTGCTGCTGCAAGCAAAGTTACAGAGGTTTCCCAGAGTGTTGCTTTTCTCGAGAAAAGAGCGCTTTACAGCGCTTTCTGGCTGCTAGAGACATGCAGAAAGAGCAAGTGTGGCAGAATGTGTTCCAAAGCAGCTGGAGCTACCACGGGCTCCGGACAGGCTTATTTTCACTTGGAGAACACAGAAAACACACCAAGGTGCTGCTGCAAGCAAAGTTACAGAGGTTTCCCAGAGTGTTGCTTTTCTCGAGAAAAGAGCGCTTTACAGCGCTTTCTGGCTGCTAGAGACATGCAGAAAGAGCAAGTGTGGCAGAATGTGTTCCAAAGCAGCTGGAGCTACCACGGGCTCCGGACAGGCTTATTTTCACTTGGAGAACACAGAAAACACACCAAGGTGCTGCTGCAAGCAAAGTTACAGAGGTTTCCCAGAGTGTTGCTTTTCTCGAGAAAAGAGCGCTTTACAGCGCTTTCTGGCTGCTAGAGACATGCAGAAAGAGCAAGTGTGGCAGAATGTGTTCCAAAGCAGCTGGAGCTACCACGGGCTCCCGACAGGCTTATTTTCACTTGGAGAACACAGAAAACACACCAAGGTGCTGCTGCAAGCAAAGTTACAGAGGTTTCCCAGAGTGTTGCTTTTCTCGAGAAAAGAGCGCTTTACAGCGCTTTCTGGCTGCTAGAGACATGCAGAAAGAGCAAGTGTGGCAGAATGTGTTCCAAAGCAGCTGGAGCTACCACGGGCTCCCGACAGGCTTATTTTCACTTGGAGAACACAGAAAACACACCAAGGTGCTGCTGCAAGCAAAGTTACAGAGGTTTCCCAGAGTGTTGCTTTTCTCGAGAAAAGAGCGCTTTACAGCGCTTTCTGGCTGCTAGAGACATGCAGAAAGAGCAAGTGTGGCAGAATGTGTTCCAAAGCAGCTGGAGCTACCACGGGCTCCCGACAGGCTTATTTTCACTTGGAGAACACAGAAAACACACCAAGGTGCTGCTGCAAGCAAAGTTACAGAGGTTTCCCAGAGTGTTGCTTTTCTCGAGAAAAGAGCGCTTTACAGCGCTTTCTGGCTGCTAGAGACATGCAGAAAGAGCAAGTGTGGCAGAATGTGTTCCAAAGCAGCTGGAGCTACCACGGGCTCCGGACAGGCTTATTTTCACTTGGAGAACACAGAAAACACACCAAGGTGCTGCTGCAAGCAAAGTTACAGAGGTTTCCCAGAGTGTTGCTTTTCTCGAGAAAAGAGCGCTTTACAGCGCTTTCTGGCTGCTAGAGACATGCAGAAAGAGCAAGTGTGGCAGAATGTGTTCCAAAGCAGCTGGAGCTACCACGGGCTCCGGACAGGCTTATTTTCACTTGGAGAACACAGAAAACACACCAAGGTGCTGCTGCAAGCAAAGTTACAGAGGTTTCCCAGAGTGTTGCTTTTCTCGAGAAAAGAGCGCTTTACAGCGCTTTCTGGCTGCTAGAGACATGCAGAAAGAGCAAGTGTGGCAGAATGTGTTCCAAAGCAGCTGGAGCTACCACGGGCTCCGGACAGGCTTATTTTCACTTGGAGAACACAGAAAACACACCAAGGTGCTGCTGCAAGCAAAGTTACAGAGGTTTCCCAGAGTGTTGCTTTTCTCGAGAAAAGAGCGCTTTACAGCGCTTTCTGGCTGCTAGAGACATGCAGAAAGAGCAAGTGTGGCAGAATGTGTTCCAAAGCAGCTGGAGCTACCACGGGCTCCCGACAGGCTTATTTTCACTTGGAGAACACAGAAAACACACCAAGGTGCTGCTGCAAGCAAAGTTACAGAGGTTTCCCAGAGTGTTGCTTTTCTCGAGAAAAGAGCGCTTTACAGCGCTTTCTGGCTGCTAGAGACATGCAGAAAGAGCAAGTGTGGCAGAATGTGTTCCAAAGCAGCTGGAGCTACCACGGGCTCCCGACAGGCTTATTTTCACTTGGAGAACACAGAAAACACACCAAGGTGCTGCTGCAAGCAAAGTTACAGAGGTTTCCCAGAGTGTTGCTTTTCTCGAGAAAAGAGCGCTTTACAGCGCTTTCTGGCTGCTAGAGACATGCAGAAAGAGCAAGTGTGGCAGAATGTGTTCCAAAGCAGCTGGAGCTACCACGGGCTCCCGACAGGCTTATTTTCACTTGGAGAACACAGAAAACACACCAAGGTGCTGCTGCAAGCAAAGTTACAGAGGTTTCCCAGAGTGTTGCTTTTCTCGAGAAAAGAGCGCTTTACAGCGCTTTCTGGCTGCTAGAGACATGCAGAAAGAGCAAGTGTGGCAGAATGTGTTCCAAAGCAGCTGGAGCTACCACGGGCTCCGGACAGGCTTATTTTCACTTGGAGAACACAGAAAACACACCAAGGTGCTGCTGCAAGCAAAGTTACAGAGGTTTCCCAGAGTGTTGCTTTTCTCGAGAAAAGAGCGCTTTACAGCGCTTTCTGGCTGCTAGAGACATGCAGAAAGAGCAAGTGTGGCAGAATGTGTTCCAAAGCAGCTGGAGCTACCACGGGCTCCGGACAGGCTTATTTTCACTTGGAGAACACAGAAAACACACCAAGGTGCTGCTGCAAGCAAAGTTACAGAGGTTTCCCAGAGTGTTGCTTTTCTCGAGAAAAGAGCGCTTTACAGCGCTTTCTGGCTGCTAGAGACATGCAGAAAGAGCAAGTGTGGCAGAATGTGTTCCAAAGCAGCTGGAGCTACCACGGGCTCCGGACAGGCTTATTTTCACTTGGAGAACACAGAAAACACACCAAGGTGCTGCTGCAAGCAAAGTTACAGAGGTTTCCCAGAGTGTTGCTTTTCTCGAGAAAAGAGCGCTTTACAGCGCTTTCTGGCTGCTAGAGACATGCAGAAAGAGCAAGTGTGGCAGAATGTGTTCCAAAGCAGCTGGAGCTACCACGGGCTCCGGACAGGCTTATTTTCACTTGGAGAACACAGAAAACACACCAAGGTGCTGCTGCAAGCAAAGTTACAGAGGTTTCCCAGAGTGTTGCTTTTCTCGAGAAAAGAGCGCTTTACAGCGCTTTCTGGCTGCTAGAGACATGCAGAAAGAGCAAGTGTGGCAGAATGTGTTCCAAAGCAGCTGGAGCTACCACGGGCTCCGGACAGGCTTATTTTCACTTGGAGAACACAGAAAACACACCAAGGTGCTGCTGCAAGCAAAGTTACAGAGGTTTCCCAGAGTGTTGCTTTTCTCGAGAAAAGAGCGCTTTACAGCGCTTTCTGGCTGCTAGAGACATGCAGAAAGAGCAAGTGTGGCAGAATGTGTTCCAAAGCAGCTGGAGCTACCACGGGCTCCGGACAGGCTTATTTTCACTTGGAGAACACAGAAAACACACCAAGGTGCTGCTGCAAGCAAAGTTACAGAGGTTTCCCAGAGTGTTGCTTTTCTCGAGAAAAGAGCGCTTTACAGCGCTTTCTGGCTGCTAGAGACATGCAGAAAGAGCAAGTGTGGCAGAATGTGTTCCAAAGCAGCTGGAGCTACCACGGGCTCCGGACAGGCTTATTTTCACTTGGAGAACACAGAAAACACACCAAGGTGCTGCTGCAAGCAAAGTTACAGAGGTTTCCCAGAGTGTTGCTTTTCTCGAGAAAAGAGCGCTTTACAGCGCTTTCTGGCTGCTAGAGACATGCAGAAAGAGCAAGTGTGGCAGAATGTGTTCCAAAGCAGCTGGAGCTACCACGGGCTCCGGACAGGCTTATTTTCACTTGGAGAACACAGAAAACACACCAAGGTGCTGCTGCAAGCAAAGTTACAGAGGTTTCCCAGAGTGTTGCTTTTCTCGAGAAAAGAGCGCTTTACAGCGCTTTCTGGCTGCTAGAGACATGCAGAAAGAGCAAGTGTGGCAGAATGTGTTCCAAAGCAGCTGGAGCTACCACGGGCTCCGGACAGGCTTATTTTCACTTGGAGAACACAGAAAACACACCAAGGTGCTGCTGCAAGCAAAGTTACAGAGGTTTCCCAGAGTGTTGCTTTTCTCGAGAAAAGAGCGCTTTACAGCGCTTTCTGGCTGCTAGAGACATGCAGAAAGAGCAAGTGTGGCAGAATGTGTTCCAAAGCAGCTGGAGCTACCACGGGCTCCGGACAGGCTTATTTTCACTTGGAGAACACAGAAAACACACCAAGGTGCTGCTGCAAGCAAAGTTACAGAGGTTTCCCAGAGTGTTGCTTTTCTCGAGAAAAGAGCGCTTTACAGCGCTTTCTGGCTGCTAGAGACATGCAGAAAGAGCAAGTGTGGCAGAATGTGTTCCAAAGCAGCTGGAGCTACCACGGGCTCCGGACAGGCTTATTTTCACTTGGAGAACACAGAAAACACACCAAGGTGCTGCTGCAAGCAAAGTTACAGAGGTTTCCCAGAGTGTTGCTTTTCTCGAGAAAAGAGCGCTTTACAGCGCTTTCTGGCTGCTAGAGACATGCAGAAAGAGCAAGTGTGGCAGAATGTGTTCCAAAGCAGCTGGAGCTACCACGGGCTCCGGACAGGCTTATTTTCACTTGGAGAACACAGAAAACACACCAAGGTGCTGCTGCAAGCAAAGTTACAGAGGTTTCCCAGAGTGTTGCTTTTCTCGAGAAAAGAGCGCTTTACAGCGCTTTCTGGCTGCTAGAGACATGCAGAAAGAGCAAGTGTGGCAGAATGTGTTCCAAAGCAGCTGGAGCTACCACGGGCTCCGGACAGGCTTATTTTCACTTGGAGAACACAGAAAACACACCAAGGTGCTGCTGCAAGCAAAGTTACAGAGGTTTCCCAGAGTGTTGCTTTTCTCGAGAAAAGAGCGCTTTACAGCGCTTTCTGGCTGCTAGAGACATGCAGAAAGAGCAAGTGTGGCAGAATGTGTTCCAAAGCAGCTGGAGCTACCACGGGCTCCGGACAGGCTTATTTTCACTTGGAGAACACAGAAAACACACCAAGGTGCTGCTGCAAGCAAAGTTACAGAGGTTTCCCAGAGTGTTGCTTTTCTCGAGAAAAGAGCGCTTTACAGCGCTTTCTGGCTGCTAGAGACATGCAGAAAGAGCAAGTGTGGCAGAATGTGTTCCAAAGCAGCTGGAGCTACCACGGGCTCCGGACAGGCTTATTTTCACTTGGAGAACACAGAAAACACACCAAGGTGCTGCTGCAAGCAAAGTTACAGAGGTTTCCCAGAGTGTTGCTTTTCTCGAGAAAAGAGCGCTTTACAGCGCTTTCTGGCTGCTAGAGACATGCAGAAAGAGCAAGTGTGGCAGAATGTGTTCCAAAGCAGCTGGAGCTACCACGGGCTCCGGACAGGCTTATTTTCACTTGGAGAACACAGAAAACACACCAAGGTGCTGCTGCAAGCAAAGTTACAGAGGTTTCCCAGAGTGTTGCTTTTCTCGAGAAAAGAGCGCTTTACAGCGCTTTCTGGCTGCTAGAGACATGCAGAAAGAGCAAGTGTGGCAGAATGTGTTCCAAAGCAGCTGGAGCTACCACGGGCTCCGGACAGGCTTATTTTCACTTGGAGAACACAGAAAACACACCAAGGTGCTGCTGCAAGCAAAGTTACAGAGGTTTCCCAGAGTGTTGCTTTTCTCGAGAAAAGAGCGCTTTACAGCGCTTTCTGGCTGCTAGAGACATGCAGAAAGAGCAAGTGTGGCAGAATGTGTTCCAAAGCAGCTGGAGCTACCACGGGCTCCGGACAGGCTTATTTTCACTTGGAGAACACAGAAAACACACCAAGGTGCTGCTGCAAGCAAAGTTACAGAGGTTTCCCAGAGTGTTGCTTTTCTCGAGAAAAGAGCGCTTTACAGCGCTTTCTGGCTGCTAGAGACATGCAGAAAGAGCAAGTGTGGCAGAATGTGTTCCAAAGCAGCTGGAGCTACCACGGGCTCCGGACAGGCTTATTTTCACTTGGAGAACACAGAAAACACACCAAGGTGCTGCTGCAAGCAAAGTTACAGAGGTTTCCCAGAGTGTTGCTTTTCTCGAGAAAAGAGCGCTTTACAGCGCTTTCTGGCTGCTAGAGACATGCAGAAAGAGCAAGTGTGGCAGAATGTGTTCCAAAGCAGCTGGAGCTACCACGGGCTCCGGACAGGCTTATTTTCACTTGGAGAACACAGAAAACACACCAAGGTGCTGCTGCAAGCAAAGTTACAGAGGTTTCCCAGAGTGTTGCTTTTCTCGA
The DNA here is from genome assembly GCF_965231275.1 of Zosterops lateralis. Taxonomy (NCBI): domain Eukaryota; kingdom Metazoa; phylum Chordata; class Aves; order Passeriformes; family Zosteropidae; genus Zosterops; species Zosterops lateralis. The sequence goes on from NW_028154581.1 coordinate 132,018, forward strand.
GAAAAGAGCGCTTTACAGCGCTTTCTGGCTGCTAGAGACATGCAGAAAGAGCAAGTGTGGCAGAATGTGTTCCAAAGCAGCTGGAGCTACCACGGGCTCCGGACAGGCTTATTTTCACTTGGAGAACACAGAAAACACACCAAGGTGCTGCTGCAAGCAAAGTTACAGAGGTTTCCCAGAGTGTTGCTTTTCTCGAGAAAAGAGCGCTTTACAGCGCTTTCTGGCTGCTAGAGACATGCAGAAAGAGCAAGTGTGGCAGAATGTGTTCCAAAGCAGCTGGAGCTACCACGGGCTCCGGACAGGCTTATTTTCACTTGGAGAACACAGAAAACACACCAAGGTGCTGCTGCAAGCAAAGTTACAGAGGTTTCCCAGAGTGTTGCTTTTCTCGAGAAAAGAGCGCTTTACAGCGCTTTCTGGCTGCTAGAGACATGCAGAAAGAGCAAGTGTGGCAGAATGTGTTCCAAAGCAGCTGGAGCTACCACGGGCTCCGGACAGGCTTATTTTCACTTGGAGAACACAGAAAACACACCAAGGTGCTGCTGCAAGCAAAGTTACAGAGGTTTCCCAGAGTGTTGCTTTTCTCGAGAAAAGAGCGCTTTACAGCGCTTTCTGGCTGCTAGAGACATGCAGAAAGAGCAAGTGTGGCAGAATGTGTTCCAAAGCAGCTGGAGCTACCACGGGCTCCGGACAGGCTTATTTTCACTTGGAGAACACAGAAAACACACCAAGGTGCTGCTGCAAGCAAAGTTACAGAGGTTTCCCAGAGTGTTGCTTTTCTCGAGAAAAGAGCGCTTTACAGCGCTTTCTGGCTGCTAGAGACATGCAGAAAGAGCAAGTGTGGCAGAATGTGTTCCAAAGCAGCTGGAGCTACCACGGGCTCCGGACAGGCTTATTTTCACTTGGAGAACACAGAAAACACACCAAGGTGCTGCTGCAAGCAAAGTTACAGAGGTTTCCCAGAGTGTTGCTTTTCTCGAGAAAAGAGCGCTTTACAGCGCTTTCTGGCTGCTAGAGACATGCAGAAAGAGCAAGTGTGGCAGAATGTGTTCCAAAGCAGCTGGAGCTACCACGGGCTCCGGACAGGCTTATTTTCACTTGGAGAACACAGAAAACACACCAAGGTGCTGCTGCAAGCAAAGTTACAGAGGTTTCCCAGAGTGTTGCTTTTCTCGAGAAAAGAGCGCTTTACAGCGCTTTCTGGCTGCTAGAGACATGCAGAAAGAGCAAGTGTGGCAGAATGTGTTCCAAAGCAGCTGGAGCTACCACGGGCTCCGGACAGGCTTATTTTCACTTGGAGAACACAGAAAACACACCAAGGTGCTGCTGCAAGCAAAGTTACAGAGGTTTCCCAGAGTGTTGCTTTTCTCGAGAAAAGAGCGCTTTACAGCGCTTTCTGGCTGCTAGAGACATGCAGAAAGAGCAAGTGTGGCAGAATGTGTTCCAAAGCAGCTGGAGCTACCACGGGCTCCGGACAGGCTTATTTTCACTTGGAGAACACAGAAAACACACCAAGGTGCTGCTGCAAGCAAAGTTACAGAGGTTTCCCAGAGTGTTGCTTTTCTCGAGAAAAGAGCGCTTTACAGCGCTTTCTGGCTGCTATAGACATGCAGAAAGAGCAAGTGTGGCAGAATGTGTTCCAAAGCAGCTGGAGCTACCACGGGCTCCGGACAGGCTTATTTTCACTTGGAGAACACAGAAAACACACCAAGGTGCTGCTGCAAGCAAAGTTACAGAGGTTTCCCAGAGTGTTGCTTTTCTCGAGAAAAGAGCGCTTTACAGCGCTTTCTGGCTGCTAGAGACATGCAGAAAGAGCAAGTGTGGCAGAATGTGTTCCAAAGCAGCTGGAGCTACCACGGGCTCCCGACAGGCTTATTTTCACTTGGAGAACACAGAAAACACACCAAGGTGCTGCTGCAAGCAAAGTTACAGAGGTTTCCCAGAGTGTTGCTTTTCTCGAGAAAAGAGCGCTTTACAGCGCTTTCTGGCTGCTAGAGACATGCAGAAAGAGCAAGTGTGGCAGAATGTGTTCCAAAGCAGCTGGAGCTACCACGGGCTCCGGACAGGCTTATTTTCACTTGGAGAACACAGAAAACACACCAAGGTGCTGCTGCAAGCAAAGTTACAGAGGTTTCCCAGAGTGTTGCTTTTCTCGAGAAAAGAGCGCTTTACAGCGCTTTCTGGCTGCTAGAGACATGCAGAAAGAGCAAGTGTGGCAGAATGTGTTCCAAAGCAGCTGGAGCTACCACGGGCTCCGGACAGGCTTATTTTCACTTGGAGAACACAGAAAACACACCAAGGTGCTGCTGCAAGCAAAGTTACAGAGGTTTCCCAGAGTGTTGCTTTTCTCGAGAAAAGAGCGCTTTACAGCGCTTTCTGGCTGCTAGAGACATGCAGAAAGAGCAAGTGTGGCAGAATGTGTTCCAAAGCAGCTGGAGCTACCACGGGCTCCGGACAGGCTTATTTTCACTTGGAGAACACAGAAAACACACCAAGGTGCTGCTGCAAGCAAAGTTACAGAGGTTTCCCAGAGTGTTGCTTTTCTCGAGAAAAGAGCGCTTTACAGCGCTTTCTGGCTGCTAGAGACATGCAGAAAGAGCAAGTGTGGCAGAATGTGTTCCAAAGCAGCTGGAGCTACCACGGGCTCCGGACAGGCTTATTTTCACTTGGAGAACACAGAAAACACACCAAGGTGCTGCTGCAAGCAAAGTTACAGAGGTTTCCCAGAGTGTTGCTTTTCTCGAGAAAAGAGCGCTTTACAGCGCTTTCTGGCTGCTAGAGACATGCAGAAAGAGCAAGTGTGGCAGAATGTGTTCCAAAGCAGCTGGAGCTACCACGGGCTCCGGACAGGCTTATTTTCACTTGGAGAACACAGAAAACACACCAAGGTGCTGCTGCAAGCAAAGTTACAGAGGTTTCCCAGAGTGTTGCTTTTCTCGAGAAAAGAGCGCTTTACAGCGCTTTCTGGCTGCTAGAGACATGCAGAAAGAGCAAGTGTGGCAGAATGTGTTCCAAAGCAGCTGGAGCTACCACGGGCTCCGGACAGGCTTATTTTCACTTGGAGAACACAGAAAACACACCAAGGTGCTGCTGCAAGCAAAGTTACAGAGGTTTCCCAGAGTGTTGCTTTTCTCGAGAAAAGAGCGCTTTACAGCGCTTTCTGGCTGCTAGAGACATGCAGAAAGAGCAAGTGTGGCAGAATGTGTTCCAAAGCAGCTGGAGCTACCACGGGCTCCGGACAGGCTTATTTTCACTTGGAGAACACAGAAAACACACCAAGGTGCTGCTGCAAGCAAAGTTACAGAGGTTTCCCAGAGTGTTGCTTTTCTCGAGAAAAGAGCGCTTTACAGCGCTTTCTGGCTGCTAGAGACATGCAGAAAGAGCAAGTGTGGCAGAATGTGTTCCAAAGCAGCTGGAGCTACCACGGGCTCCGGACAGGCTTATTTTCACTTGGAGAACACAGAAAACACACCAAGGTGCTGCTGCAAGCAAAGTTACAGAGGTTTCCCAGAGTGTTGCTTTTCTCGAGAAAAGAGCGCTTTACAGCGCTTTCTGGCTGCTAGAGACATGCAGAAAGAGCAAGTGTGGCAGAATGTGTTCCAAAGCAGCTGGAGCTACCACGGGCTCCCGACAGGCTTATTTTCACTTGGAGAACACAGAAAACACACCAAGGTGCTGCTGCAAGCAAAGTTACAGAGGTTTCCCAGAGTGTTGCTTTTCTCGAGAAAAGAGCGCTTTACAGCGCTTTCTGGCTGCTAGAGACATGCAGAAAGAGCAAGTGTGGCAGAATGTGTTCCAAAGCAGCTGGAGCTACCACGGGCTCCGGACAGGCTTATTTTCACTTGGAGAACACAGAAAACACACCAAGGTGCTGCTGCAAGCAAAGTTACAGAGGTTTCCCAGAGTGTTGCTTTTCTCGAGAAAAGAGCGCTTTACAGCGCTTTCTGGCTGCTAGAGACATGCAGAAAGAGCAAGTGTGGCAGAATGTGTTCCAAAGCAGCTGGAGCTACCACGGGCTCCCGACAGGCTTATTTTCACTTGGAGAACACAGAAAACACACCAAGGTGCTGCTGCAAGCAAAGTTACAGAGGTTTCCCAGAGTGTTGCTTTTCTCGAGAAAAGAGCGCTTTACAGCGCTTTCTGGCTGCTAGAGACATGCAGAAAGAGCAAGTGTGGCAGAATGTGTTCCAAAGCAGCTGGAGCTACCACGGGCTCCGGACAGGCTTATTTTCACTTGGAGAACACAGAAAACACACCAAGGTGCTGCTGCAAGCAAAGTTACAGAGGTTTCCCAGAGTGTTGCTTTTCTCGAGAAAAGAGCGCTTTACAGCGCTTTCTGGCTGCTAGAGACATGCAGAAAGAGCAAGTGTGGCAGAATGTGTTCCAAAGCAGCTGGAGCTACCACGGGCTCCGGACAGGCTTATTTTCACTTGGAGAACACAGAAAACACACCAAGGTGCTGCTGCAAGCAAAGTTACAGAGGTTTCCCAGAGTGTTGCTTTTCTCGAGAAAAGAGCGCTTTACAGCGCTTTCTGGCTGCTAGAGACATGCAGAAAGAGCAAGTGTGGCAGAATGTGTTCCAAAGCAGCTGGAGCTACCACGGGCTCCGGACAGGCTTATTTTCACTTGGAGAACACAGAAAACACACCAAGGTGCTGCTGCAAGCAAAGTTACAGAGGTTTCCCAGAGTGTTGCTTTTCTCGAGAAAAGAGCGCTTTACAGCGCTTTCTGGCTGCTAGAGACATGCAGAAAGAGCAAGTGTGGCAGAATGTGTTCCAAAGCAGCTGGAGCTACCACGGGCTCCCGACAGGCTTATTTTCACTTGGAGAACACAGAAAACACACCAAGGTGCTGCTGCAAGCAAAGTTACAGAGGTTTCCCAGAGTGTTGCTTTTCTCGAGAAAAGAGCGCTTTACAGCGCTTTCTGGCTGCTAGAGACATGCAGAAAGAGCAAGTGTGGCAGAATGTGTTCCAAAGCAGCTGGAGCTACCACGGGCTCCGCGACAGGCTTATTTTCACTTGGAGAACACAGAAAACACACCAAGGTGCTGCTGCAAGCAAAGTTACAGAGGTTTCCCAGAGTGTTGCTTTTCTCGAGAAAAGAGCGCTTTACAGCGCTTTCTGGCTGCTAGAGACATGCAGAAAGAGCAAGTGTGGCAGAATGTGTTCCAAAGCAGCTGGAGCTACCACGGGCTCCGGACAGGCTTATTTTCACTTGGAGAACACAGAAAACACACCAAGGTGCTGCTGCAAGCAAAGTTACAGAGGTTTCCCAGAGTGTTGCTTTTCTCGAGAAAAGAGCGCTTTACAGCGCTTTCTGGCTGCTAGAGACATGCAGAAAGAGCAAGTGTGGCAGAATGTGTTCCAAAGCAGCTGGAGCTACCACGGGCTCCGGACAGGCTTATTTTCACTTGGAGAACACAGAAAACACACCAAGGTGCTGCTGCAAGCAAAGTTACAGAGGTTTCCCAGAGTGTTGCTTTTCTCGAGAAAAGAGCGCTTTACAGCGCTTTCTGGCTGCTAGAGACATGCAGAAAGAGCAAGTGTGGCAGAATGTGTTCCAAAGCAGCTGGAGCTACCACGGGCTCCCGACAGGCTTATTTTCACTTGGAGAACACAGAAAACACACCAAGGTGCTGCTGCAAGCAAAGTTACAGAGGTTTCCCAGAGTGTTGCTTTTCTCGAGAAAAGAGCGCTTTACAGCGCTTTCTGGCTGCTAGAGACATGCAGAAAGAGCAAGTGTGGCAGAATGTGTTCCAAAGCAGCTGGAGCTACCACGGGCTCCGGACAGGCTTATTTTCACTTGGAGAACACAGAAAACACACCAAGGTGCTGCTGCAAGCAAAGTTACAGAGGTTTCCCAGAGTGTTGCTTTTCTCGAGAAAAGAGCGCTTTACAGCGCTTTCTGGCTGCTAGAGACATGCAGAAAGAGCAAGTGTGGCAGAATGTGTTCCAAAGCAGCTGGAGCTACCACGGGCTCCGGACAGGCTTATTTTCACTTGGAGAACACAGAAAACACACCAAGGTGCTGCTGCAAGCAAAGTTACAGAGGTTTCCCAGAGTGTTGCTTTTCTCGAGAAAAGAGCGCTTTACAGCGCTTTCTGGCTGCTAGAGACATGCAGAAAGAGCAAGTGTGGCAGAATGTGTTCCAAAGCAGCTGGAGCTACCACGGGCTCCCGACAGGCTTATTTTCACTTGGAGAACACAGAAAACACACCAAGGTGCTGCTGCAAGCAAAGTTACAGAGGTTTCCCAGAGTGTTGCTTTTCTCGAGAAAAGAGCGCTTTACAGCGCTTTCTGGCTGCTAGAGACATGCAGAAAGAGCAAGTGTGGCAGAATGTGTTCCAAAGCAGCTGGAGCTACCACGGGCTCCCGACAGGCTTATTTTCACTTGGAGAACACAGAAAACACACCAAGGTGCTGCTGCAAGCAAAGTTACAGAGGTTTCCCAGAGTGTTGCTTTTCTCGAGAAAAGAGCGCTTTACAGCGCTTTCTGGCTGCTAGAGACATGCAGAAAGAGCAAGTGTGGCAGAATGTGTTCCAAAGCAGCTGGAGCTACCACGGGCTCCCGACAGGCTTATTTTCACTTGGAGAACACAGAAAACACACCAAGGTGCTGCTGCAAGCAAAGTTACAGAGGTTTCCCAGAGTGTTGCTTTTCTCGAGAAAAGAGCGCTTTACAGCGCTTTCTGGCTGCTAGAGACATGCAGAAAGAGCAAGTGTGGCAGAATGTGTTCCAAAGCAGCTGGAGCTACCACGGGCTCCCCACAGGCTTATTTTCACTTGGAGAACACAGAAAACACACCAAGGTGCTGCTGCAAGCAAAGTTACAGAGGTTTCCCAGAGTGTTGCTTTTCTCGAGAAAAGAGCGCTTTACAGCGCTTTCTGGCTGCTAGAGACATGCAGAAAGAGCAAGTGTGGCAGAATGTGTTCCAAAGCAGCTGGAGCTACCACGGGCTCCGGACAGGCTTATTTTCACTTGGAGAACACAGAAAACACACCAAGGTGCTGCTGCAAGCAAAGTTACAGAGGTTTCCCAGAGTGTTGCTTTTCTCGAGAAAAGAGCGCTTTACAGCGCTTTCTGGCTGCTAGAGACATGCAGAAAGAGCAAGTGTGGCAGAATGTGTTCCAAAGCAGCTGGAGCTACCACGGGCTCCCGACAGGCTTATTTTCACTTGGAGAACACAGAAAACACACCAAGGTGCTGCTGCAAGCAAAGTTACAGAGGTTTCCCAGAGTGTTGCTTTTCTCGAGAAAAGAGCGCTTTACAGCGCTTTCTGGCTGCTAGAGACATGCAGAAAGAGCAAGTGTGGCAGAATGTGTTCCAAAGCAGCTGGAGCTACCACGGGCTCCGGACAGGCTTATTTTCACTTGGAGAACACAGAAAACACACCAAGGTGCTGCTGCAAGCAAAGTTACAGAGGTTTCCCAGAGTGTTGCTTTTCTCGAGAAAAGAGCGCTTTACAGCGCTTTCTGGCTGCTAGAGACATGCAGAAAGAGCAAGTGTGGCAGAATGTGTTCCAAAGCAGCTGGAGCTACCACGGGCTCCGGACAGGCTTATTTTCACTTGGAGAACACAGAAAACACACCAAGGTGCTGCTGCAAGCAAAGTTACAGAGGTTTCCCAGAGTGTTGCTTTTCTCGAGAAAAGAGCGCTTTACAGCGCTTTCTGGCTGCTAGAGACATGCAGAAAGAGCAAGTGTGGCAGAATGTGTTCCAAAGCAGCTGGAGCTACCACGGGCTCCCGACAGGCTTATTTTCACTTGGAGAACACAGAAAACACACCAAGGTGCTGCTGCAAGCAAAGTTACAGAGGTTTCCCAGAGTGTTGCTTTTCTCGAGAAAAGAGCGCTTTACAGCGCTTTCTGGCTGCTAGAGACATGCAGAAAGAGCAAGTGTGGCAGAATGTGTTCCAAAGCAGCTGGAGCTACCACGGGCTCCGGACAGGCTTATTTTCACTTGGAGAACACAGAAAACACACCAAGGTGCTGCTGCAAGCAAAGTTACAGAGGTTTCCCAGAGTGTTGCTTTTCTCGAGAAAAGAGCGCTTTACAGCGCTTTCTGGCTGCTAGAGACATGCAGAAAGAGCAAGTGTGGCAGAATGTGTTCCAAAGCAGCTGGAGCTACCACGGGCTCCCGACAGGCTTATTTTCACTTGGAGAACACAGAAAACACACCAAGGTGCTGCTGCAAGCAAAGTTACAGAGGTTTCCCAGAGTGTTGCTTTTCTCGAGAAAAGAGCGCTTTACAGCGCTTTCTGGCTGCTAGAGACATGCAGAAAGAGCAAGTGTGGCAGAATGTGTTCCAAAGCAGCTGGAGCTACCACGGGCTCCCGACAGGCTTATTTTCACTTGGAGAACACAGAAAACACACCAAGGTGCTGCTGCAAGCAAAGTTACAGAGGTTTCCCAGAGTGTTGCTTTTCTCGAGAAAAGAGCGCTTTACAGCGCTTTCTGGCTGCTAGAGACATGCAGAAAGAGCAAGTGTGGCAGAATGTGTTCCAAAGCAGCTGGAGCTACCACGGGCTCCCGACAGGCTTATTTTCACTTGGAGAACACAGAAAACACACCAAGGTGCTGCTGCAAGCAAAGTTACAGAGGTTTCCCAGAGTGTTGCTTTTCTCGAGAAAAGAGCGCTTTACAGCGCTTTCTGGCTGCTAGAGACATGCAGAAAGAGCAAGTGTGGCAGAATGTGTTCCAAAGCAGCTGGAGCTACCACGGGCTCCCGACAGGCTTATTTTCACTTGGAGAACACAGAAAACACACCAAGGTGCTGCTGCAAGCAAAGTTACAGAGGTTTCCCAGAGTGTTGCTTTTCTCGAGAAAAGAGCGCTTTACAGCGCTTTCTGGCTGCTAGAGACATGCAGAAAGAGCAAGTGTGGCAGAATGTGTTCCAAAGCAGCTGGAGCTACCACGGGCTCCGGACAGGCTTATTTTCACTTGGAGAACACAGAAAACACACCAAGGTGCTGCTGCAAGCAAAGTTACAGAGGTTTCCCAGAGTGTTGCTTTTCTCGAGAAAAGAGCGCTTTACAGCGCTTTCTGGCTGCTAGAGACATGCAGAAAGAGCAAGTGTGGCAGAATGTGTTCCAAAGCAGCTGGAGCTACCACGGGCTCCGGACAGGCTTATTTTCACTTGGAGAACACAGAAAACACACCAAGGTGCTGCTGCAAGCAAAGTTACAGAGGTTTCCCAGAGTGTTGCTTTTCTCGAGAAAAGAGCGCTTTACAGCGCTTTCTGGCTGCTAGAGACATGCAGAAAGAGCAAGTGTGGCAGAATGTGTTCCAAAGCAGCTGGAGCTACCACGGGCTCCGGACAGGCTTATTTTCACTTGGAGAACACAGAAAACACACCAAGGTGCTGCTGCAAGCAAAGTTACAGAGGTTTCCCAGAGTGTTGCTTTTCTCGAGAAAAGAGCGCTTTACAGCGCTTTCTGGCTGCTAGAGACATGCAGAAAGAGCAAGTGTGGCAGAATGTGTTCCAAAGCAGCTGGAGCTACCACGGGCTCCGGACAGGCTTATTTTCACTTGGAGAACACAGAAAACACACCAAGGTGCTGCTGCAAGCAAAGTTACAGAGGTTTCCCAGAGTGTTGCTTTTCTCGAGAAAAGAGCGCTTTACAGCGCTTTCTGGCTGCTAGAGACATGCAGAAAGAGCAAGTGTGGCAGAATGTGTTCCAAAGCAGCTGGAGCTACCACGGGCTCCGGACAGGCTTATTTTCACTTGGAGAACACAGAAAACACACCAAGGTGCTGCTGCAAGCAAAGTTACAGAGGTTTCCCAGAGTGTTGCTTTTCTCGAGAAAAGAGCGCTTTACAGCGCTTTCTGGCTGCTAGAGACATGCAGAAAGAGCAAGTGTGGCAGAATGTGTTCCAAAGCAGCTGGAGCTACCACGGGCTCCGGACAGGCTTATTTTCACTTGGAGAACACAGAAAACACACCAAGGTGCTGCTGCAAGCAAAGTTACAGAGGTTTCCCAGAGTGTTGCTTTTCTCGAGAAAAGAGCGCTTTACAGCGCTTTCTGGCTGCTAGAGACATGCAGAAAGAGCAAGTGTGGCAGAATGTGTTCCAAAGCAGCTGGAGCTACCACGGGCTCCGGACAGGCTTTTTCACTTGGAGAACACAGAAAACACACCAAGGTGCTGCTGCAAGCAAAGTTACAGAGGTTTCCCAGAGTGTTGCTTTTCTCGAGAAAAGAGCGCTTTACAGCGCTTTCTGGCTGCTAGAGACATGCAGAAAGAGCAAGTGTGGCAGAATGTGTTCCAAAGCAGCTGGAGCTACCACGGGCTCCCCACAGGCTTATTTTCACTTGGAGAACACAGAAAACACACCAAGGTGCTGCTGCAAGCAAAGTTACAGAGGTTTCCCAGAGTGTTGCTTTTCTCGAGAAAAGAGCGCTTTACAGCGCTTTCTGGCTGCTAGAGACATGCAGAAAGAGCAAGTGTGGCAGAATGTGTTCCAAAGCAGCTGGAGCTACCACGGGCTCCCGACAGGCTTATTTTCACTTGGAGAACACAGAAAACACACCAAGGTGCTGCTGCAAGCAAAGTTACAGAGGTTTCCCAGAGTGTTGCTTTTCTCGAGAAAAGAGCGCTTTACAGCGCTTTCTGGCTGCTAGAGACATGCAGAAAGAGCAAGTGTGGCAGAATGTGTTCCAAAGCAGCTGGAGCTACCACGGGCTCCCGACAGGCTTATTTTCACTTGGAGAACACAGAAAACACACCAAGGTGCTGCTGCAAGCAAAGTTACAGAGGTTTCCCAGAGTGTTGCTTTTCTCGAGAAAAGAGCGCTTTACAGCGCTTTCTGGCTGCTAGAGACATGCAGAAAGAGCAAGTGTGGCAGAATGGTGTTCCAAAGCAGCTGGAGCTACCACGGGCTCCGGACAGGCTTATTTTCACTTGGAGAACACAGAAAACACACCAAGGTGCTGCTGCAAGCAAAGTTACAGAGGTTTCCCAGAGTGTTGCTTTTCTCGAGAAAAGAGCGCTTTACAGCGCTTTCTGGCTGCTAGAGACATGCAGAAAGAGCAAGTGTGGCAGAATGTGTTCCAAAGCAGCTGGAGCTACCACGGGCTCCGGACAGGCTTATTTTCACTTGGAGAACACAGAAAACACACCAAGGTGCTGCTGCAAGCAAAGTTACAGAGGTTTCCCAGAGTGTTGCTTTTCTCGAGAAAAGAGCGCTTTACAGCGCTTTCTGGCTGCTAGAGACATGCAGAAAGAGCAAGTGTGGCAGAATGTGTTCCAAAGCAGCTGGAGCTACCACGGGCTCCGGACAGGCTTATTTTCACTTGGAGAACACAGAAAACACACCAAGGTGCTGCTGCAAGCAAAGTTACAGAGGTTTCCCAGAGTGTTGCTTTTCTCGAGAAAAGAGCGCTTTACAGCGCTTTCTGGCTGCTAGAGACATGCAGAAAGAGCAAGTGTGGCAGAATGTGTTCCAAAGCAGCTGGAGCTACCACGGGCTCCGGACAGGCTTATTTTCACTTGGAGAACACAGAAAACACACCAAGGTGCTGCTGCAAGCAAAGTTACAGAGGTTTCCCAGAGTGTTGCTTTTCTCGAGAAAAGAGCGCTTTACAGCGCTTTCTGGCTGCTAGAGACATGCAGAAAGAGCAAGTGTGGCAGAATGTGTTCCAAAGCAGCTGGAGCTACCACGGGCTCCGGACAGGCTTATTTTCACTTGGAGAACACAGAAAACACACCAAGGTGCTGCTGCAAGCAAAGTTACAGAGGTTTCCCAGAGTGTTGCTTTTCTCGAGAAAAGAGCGCTTTACAGCGCTTTCTGGCTGCTAGAGACATGCAGAAAGAGCAAGTGTGGCAGAATGTGTTCCAAAGCAGCTGGAGCTACCACGGGCTCCGGACAGGCTTATTTTCACTTGGAGAACACAGAAAACACACCAAGGTGCTGCTGCAAGCAAAGTTACAGAGGTTTCCCAGAGTGTTGCTTTTCTCGAGAAAAGAGCGCTTTACAGCGCTTTCTGGCTGCTAGAGACATGCAGAAAGAGCAAGTGTGGCAGAATGTGTTCCAAAGCAGCTGGAGCTACCACGGGCTCCGGACAGGCTTATTTTCACTTGGAGAACACAGAAAACACACCAAGGTGCTGCTGCAAGCAAAGTTACAGAGGTTTCCCAGAGTGTTGCTTTTCTCGAGAAAAGAGCGCTTTACAGCGCTTTCTGGCTGCTAGAGACATGCAGAAAGAGCAAGTGTGGCAGAATGTGTTCCAAAGCAGCTGGAGCTACCACGGGCTCCGGACAGGCTTATTTTCACTTGGAGAACACAGAAAACACACCAAGGTGCTGCTGCAAGCAAAGTTACAGAGGTTTCCCAGAGTGTTGCTTTTCTCGAGAAAAGAGCGCTTTACAGCGCTTTCTGGCTGCTAGAGACATGCAGAAAGAGCAAGTGTGGCAGAATGTGTTCCAAAGCAGCTGGAGCTACCACGGGCTCCGGACAGGCTTATTTTCACTTGGAGAACACAGAAAACACACCAAGGTGCTGCTGCAAGCAAAGTTACAGAGGTTTCCCAGAGTGTTGCTTTTCTCGAGAAAAGAGCGCTTTACAGCGCTTTCTGGCTGCTAGAGACATGCAGAAAGAGCAAGTGTGGCAGAATGTGTTCCAAAGCAGCTGGAGCTACCACGGGCTCCGGACAGGCTTATTTTCACTTGGAGAACACAGAAAACACACCAAGGTGCTGCTGCAAGCAAAGTTACAGAGGTTTCCCAGAGTGTTGCTTTTCTCGAGAAAAGAGCGCTTTACAGCGCTTTCTGGCTGCTAGAGACATGCAGAAAGAGCAAGTGTGGCAGAATGTGTTCCAAAGCAGCTGGAGCTACCACGGGCTCCGGACAGGCTTATTTTCACTTGGAGAACACAGAAAACACACCAAGGTGCTGCTGCAAGCAAAGTTACAGAGGTTTCCCAGAGTGTTGCTTTTCTCGAGAAAAGAGCGCTTTACAGCGCTTTCTGGCTGCTAGAGACATGCAGAAAGAGCAAGTGTGGCAGAATGTGTTCCAAAGCAGCTGGAGCTACCACGGGCTCCGGACAGGCTTATTTTCACTTGGAGAACACAGAAAACACACCAAGGTGCTGCTGCAAGCAAAGTTACAGAGGTTTCCCAGAGTGTTGCTTTTCTCGAGAAAAGAGCGCTTTACAGCGCTTTCTGGCTGCTAGAGACATGCAGAAAGAGCAAGTGTCGCAGAATGTGTTCCAAAGCAGCTGGAGCTACCACGGGCTCCGGACAGGCTTATTTTCACTTGGAGAACACAGAAAACACACCAAGGTGCTGCTGCAAGCAAAGTTACAGAGGTTTCCCAGAGTGTTGCTTTTCTCGAGAAAAGAGCGCTTTACAGCGCTTTCTGGCTGCTAGAGACATGCAGAAAGAGCAAGTGTGGCAGAATGTGTTCCAAAGCAGCTGGAGCTACCACGGGCTCCGGACAGGCTTATTTTCACTTGGAGAACACAGAAAACACACCAAGGTGCTGCTGCAAGCAAAGTTACAGAGGTTTCCCAGAGTGTTGCTTTTCTCGAGAAAAGAGCGCTTTACAGCGCTTTCTGGCTGCTAGAGACATGCAGAAAGAGCAAGTGTGGCAGAATGTGTTCCAAAGCAGCTGGAGCTACCACGGGCTCCGGACAGGCTTATTTTCACTTGGAGAACACAGAAAACACACCAAGGTGCTGCTGCAAGCAAAGTTACAGAGGTTTCCCAGAGTGTTGCTTTTCTCGAGAAAAGAGCGCTTTACAGCGCTTTCTGGCTGCTAGAGACATGCAGAAAGAGCAAGTGTGGCAGAATGTGTTCCAAAGCAGCTGGAGCTACCACGGGCTCCGGACAGGCTTATTTTCACTTGGAGAACACAGAAAACACACCAAGGTGCTGCTGCAAGCAAAGTTACAGAGGTTTCCCAGAGTGTTGCTTTTCTCGAGAAAAGAGCGCTTTACAGCGCTTTCTGGCTGCTAGAGACATGCAGAAAGAGCAAGTGTGGCAGAATGTGTTCCAAAGCAGCTGGAGCTACCACGGGCTCCGGACAGGCTTATTTTCACTTGGAGAACACAGAAAACACACCAAGGTGCTGCTGCAAGCAAAGTTACAGAGGTTTCCCAGAGTGTTGCTTTTCTCGAGAAAAGAGCGCTTTACAGCGCTTTCTGGCTGCTAGAGACATGCAGAAAGAGCAAGTGTGGCAGAATGTGTTCCAAAGCAGCTGGAGCTACCACGGGCTCCGGACAGGCTTATTTTCACTTGGAGAACACAGAAAACACACCAAGGTGCTGCTGCAAGCAAAGTTACAGAGGTTTCCCAGAGTGTTGCTTTTCTCGAGAAAAGAGCGCTTTACAGCGCTTTCTGGCTGCTAGAGACATGCAGAAAGAGCAAGTGTGGCAGAATGTGTTCCAAAGCAGCTGGAGCTACCACGGGCTCCGGACAGGCTTATTTTCACTTGGAGAACACAGAAAACACACCAAGGTGCTGCTGCAAGCAAAGTTACAGAGGTTTCCCAGAGTGTTGCTTTTCTCGAGAAAAGAGCGCTTTACAGCGCTTTCTGGCTGCTAGAGACATGCAGAAAGAGCAAGTGTGGCAGAATGTGTTCCAAAGCAGCTGGAGCTACCACGGGCTCCGGACAGGCTTATTTTCACTTGGAGAACACAGAAAACACACCAAGGTGCTGCTGCAAGCAAAGTTACAGAGGTTTCCCAGAGTGTTGCTTTTCTCGAGAAAAGAGCGCTTTACAGCGCTTTCTGGCTGCTAGAGACATGCAGAAAGAGCAAGTGTGGCAGAATGTGTTCCAAAGCAGCTGGAGCTACCACGGGCTCCGGACAGGCTTATTTTCACTTGGAGAACACAGAAAACACACCAAGGTGCTGCTGCAAGCAAAGTTACAGAGGTTTCCCAGAGTGTTGCTTTTCTCGAGAAAAGAGCGCTTTACAGCGCTTTCTGGCTGCTAGAGACATGCAGAAAGAGCAAGTGTGGCAGAATGTGTTCCAAAGCAGCTGGAGCTACCACGGGCTCCGGACAGGCTTATTTTCACTTGGAGAACACAGAAAACACACCAAGGTGCTGCTGCAAGCAAAGTTACAGAGGTTTCCCAGAGTGTTGCTTTTCTCGAGAAAAGAGCGCTTTACAGCGCTTTCTGGCTGCTAGAGACATGCAGAAAGAGCAAGTGTGGCAGAATGTGTTCCAAAGCAGCTGGAGCTACCACGGGCTCCGGACAGGCTTATTTTCACTTGGAGAACACAGAAAACACACCAAGGTGCTGCTGCAAGCAAAGTTACAGAGGTTTCCCAGAGTGTTGCTTTTCTCGAGAAAAGAGCGCTTTACAGCGCTTTCTGGCTGCTAGAGACATGCAGAAAGAGCAAGTGTGGCAGAATGTGTTCCAAAGCAGCTGGAGCTACCACGGGCTCCGGACAGGCTTATTTTCACTTGGAGAACACAGAAAACACACCAAGGTGCTGCTGCAAGCAAAGTTACAGAGGTTTCCCAGAGTGTTGCTTTTCTCGAGAAAAGAGCGCTTTACAGCGCTTTCTGGCTGCTAGAGACATGCAGAAAGAGCAAGTGTGGCAGAATGTGTTCCAAAGCAGCTGGAGCTACCACGGGCTCCGGACAGGCTTATTTTCACTTGGAGAACACAGAAAACACACCAAGGTGCTGCTGCAAGCAAAGTTACAGAGGTTTCCCAGAGTGTTGCTTTTCTCGAGAAAAGAGCGCTTTACAGCGCTTTCTGGCTGCTAGAGACATGCAGAAAGAGCAAGTGTGGCAGAATGTGTTCCAAAGCAGCTGGAGCTACCACGGGCTCCGGACAGGCTTATTTTCACTTGGAGAACACAGAAAACACACCAAGGTGCTGCTGCAAGCAAAGTTACAGAGGTTTCCCAGAGTGTTGCTTTTCTCGAGAAAAGAGCGCTTTACAGCGCTTTCTGGCTGCTAGAGACATGCAGAAAGAGCAAGTGTGGCAGAATGTGTTCCAAAGCAGCTGGAGCTACCACGGGCTCCGGACAGGCTTATTTTCACTTGGAGAACACAGAAAACACACCAAGGTGCTGCTGCAAGCAAAGTTACAGAGGTTTCCCAGAGTGTTGCTTTTCTCGAGAAAAGAGCGCTTTACAGCGCTTTCTGGCTGCTAGAGACATGCAGAAAGAGCAAGTGTGGCAGAATGTGTTCCAAAGCAGCTGGAGCTACCACGGGCTCCGGACAGGCTTATTTTCACTTGGAGAACACAGAAAACACACCAAGGTGCTGCTGCAAGCAAAGTTACAGAGGTTTCCCAGAGTGTTGCTTTTCTCGAGAAAAGAGCGCTTTACAGCGCTTTCTGGCTGCTAGAGACATGCAGAAAGAGCAAGTGTGGCAGAATGTGTTCCAAAGCAGCTGGAGCTACCACGGGCTCCGGACAGGCTTATTTTCACTTGGAGAACACAGAAAACACACCAAGGTGCTGCTGCAAGCAAAGTTACAGAGGTTTCCCAGAGTGTTGCTTTTCTCGAGAAAAGAGCGCTTTACAGCGCTTTCTGGCTGCTAGAGACATGCAGAAAGAGCAAGTGTGGCAGAATGTGTTCCAAAGCAGCTGGAGCTACCACGGGCTCCGGACAGGCTTATTTTCACTTGGAGAACACAGAAAACACACCAAGGTGCTGCTGCAAGCAAAGTTACAGAGGTTTCCCAGAGTGTTGCTTTTCTCGAGAAAAGAGCGCTTTACAGCGCTTTCTGGCTGCTAGAGACATGCAGAAAGAGCAAGTGTGGCAGAATGTGTTCCAAAGCAGCTGGAGCTACCACGGGCTCCGGACAGGCTTATTTTCACTTGGAGAACACAGAAAACACACCAAGGTGCTGCTGCAAGCAAAGTTACAGAGGTTTCCCAGAGTGTTGCTTTTCTCGAGAAAAGAGCGCTTTACAGCGCTTTCTGGCTGCTAGAGACATGCAGAAAGAGCAAGTGTGGCAGAATGTGTTCCAAAGCAGCTGGAGCTACCACGGGCTCCGGACAGGCTTATTTTCACTTGGAGAACACAGAAAACACACCAAGGTGCTGCTGCAAGCAAAGTTACAGAGGTTTCCCAGAGTGTTGCTTTTCTCGAGAAAAGAGCGCTTTACAGCGCTTTCTGGCTGCTAGAGACATGCAGAAAGAGCAAGTGTGGCAGAATGTGTTCCAAAGCAGCTGGAGCTACCACGGGCTCCGGACAGGCTTATTTTCACTTGGAGAACACAGAAAACACACCAAGGTGCTGCTGCAAGCAAAGTTACAGAGGTTTCCCAGAGTGTTGCTTTTCTCGAGAAAAGAGCGCTTTACAGCGCTTTCTGGCTGCTAGAGACATGCAGAAAGAGCAAGTGTGGCAGAATGTGTTCCAAAGCAGCTGGAGCTACCACGGGCTCCGGACAGGCTTATTTTCACTTGGAGAACACAGAAAACACACCAAGGTGCTGCTGCAAGCAAAGTTACAGAGGTTTCCCAGAGTGTTGCTTTTCTCGAGAAAAGAGCGCTTTACAGCGCTTTCTGGCTGCTAGAGACATGCAGAAAGAGCAAGTGTGGCAGAATGTGTTCCAAAGCAGCTGGAGCTACCACGGGCTCCGGACAGGCTTATTTTCACTTGGAGAACACAGAAAACACACCAAGGTGCTGCTGCAAGCAAAGTTACAGAGGTTTCCCAGAGTGTTGCTTTTCTCGAGAAAAGAGCGCTTTACAGCGCTTTCTGGCTGCTAGAGACATGCAGAAAGAGCAAGTGTGGCAGAATGTGTTCCAAAGCAGCTGGAGCTACCACGGGCTCCGGACAGGCTTATTTTCACTTGGAGAACACAGAAAACACACCAAGGTGCTGCTGCAAGCAAAGTTACAGAGGTTTCCCAGAGTGTTGCTTTTCTCGAGAAAAGAGCGCTTTACAGCGCTTTCTGGCTGCTAGAGACATGCAGAAAGAGCAAGTGTGGCAGAATGTGTTCCAAAGCAGCTGGAGCTACCACGGGCTCCGGACAGGCTTATTTTCACTTGGAGAACACAGAAAACACACCAAGGTGCTGCTGCAAGCAAAGTTACAGAAGTCTCCCTGAGTGTTGCTTTTCTCGAGAAAAGAGCGCTTTACAGCGCTTTCTGGCTGCTAGAGACATGCAGAAAGAGCAAGTGTGGCAGAATGTGTTCCAAAGCAGCTGGAGCTACCACGGGCTCCGGACAGGCTTATTTTCACTTGGAGAACACAGAAAACACACCAAGGTGCTGCTGCAAGCAAAGTTACAGAGGTTTCCCAGAGTGTTGCTTTTCTCGAGAAAAGAGCGCTTTACAGCGCTTTCTGGCTGCTAGAGACATGCAGAAAGAGCAAGTGTGGCAGAATGTGTTCCAAAGCAGCTGGAGCTACCACGGGCTCCGGACAGGCTTATTTTCACTTGGAGAACACAGAAAACACACCAAGGTGCTGCTGCAAGCAAAGTTACAGAGGTTTCCCAGAGTGTTGCTTTTCTCGAGAAAAGAGCGCTTTACAGCGCTTTCTGGCTGCTAGAGACATGCAGAAAGAGCAAGTGTGGCAGAATGTGTTCCAAAGCAGCTGGAGCTACCACGGGCTCCGGACAGGCTTATTTTCACTTGGAGAACACAGAAAACACACCAAGGTGCTGCTGCAAGCAAAGTTACAGAGGTTTCCCAGAGTGTTGCTTTTCTCGAGAAAAGAGCGCTTTACAGCGCTTTCTGGCTGCTAGAGACATGCAGAAAGAGCAAGTGTGGCAGAATGTGTTCCAAAGCAGCTGGAGCTACCACGGGCTCCGGACAGGCTTATTTTCACTTGGAGAACACAGAAAACACACCAAGGTGCTGCTGCAAGCAAAGTTACAGAGGTTTCCCAGAGTGTTGCTTTTCTCGAGAAAAGAGCGCTTTACAGCGCTTTCTGGCTGCTAGAGACATGCAGAAAGAGCAAGTGTGGCAGAATGTGTTCCAAAGCAGCTGGAGCTACCACGGGCTCCGGACAGGCTTATTTTCACTTGGAGAACACAGAAAACACACCAAGGTGCTGCTGCAAGCAAAGTTACAGAGGTTTCCCAGAGTGTTGCTTTTCTCGAGAAAAGAGCGCTTTACAGCGCTTTCTGGCTGCTAGAGACATGCAGAAAGAGCAAGTGTGGCAGAATGTGTTCCAAAGCAGCTGGAGCTACCACGGGCTCCGGACAGGCTTATTTTCACTTGGAGAACACAGAAAACACACCAAGGTGCTGCTGCAAGCAAAGTTACAGAGGTTTCCCAGAGTGTTGCTTTTCTCGAGAAAAGAGCGCTTTACAGCGCTTTCTGGCTGCTAGAGACATGCAGAAAGAGCAAGTGTGGCAGAATGTGTTCCAAAGCAGCTGGAGCTACCACGGGCTCCGGACAGGCTTATTTTCACTTGGAGAACACAGAAAACACACCAAGGTGCTGCTGCAAGCAAAGTTACAGAGGTTTCCCAGAGTGTTGCTTTTCTCGAGAAAAGAGCGCTTTACAGCGCTTTCTGGCTGCTAGAGACATGCAGAAAGAGCAAGTGTGGCAGAATGTGTTCCAAAGCAGCTGGAGCTACCACGGGCTCCGGACAGGCTTATTTTCACTTGGAGAACACAGAAAACACACCAAGGTGCTGCTGCAAGCAAAGTTACAGAGGTTTCCCAGAGTGTTGCTTTTCTCGAGAAAAGAGCGCTTTACAGCGCTTTCTGGCTGCTAGAGACATGCAGAAAGAGCAAGTGTGGCAGAATGTGTTCCAAAGCAGCTGGAGCTACCACGGGCTCCGGACAGGCTTATTTTCACTTGGAGAACACAGAAAACACACCAAGGTGCTGCTGCAAGCAAAGTTACAGAGGTTTCCCAGAGTGTTGCTTTTCTCGAGAAAAGAGCGCTTTACAGCGCTTTCTGGCTGCTAGAGACATGCAGAAAGAGCAAGTGTGGCAGAATGTGTTCCAAAGCAGCTGGAGCTACCACGGGCTCCGGACAGGCTTATTTTCACTTGGAGAACACAGAAAACACACCAAGGTGCTGCTGCAAGCAAAGTTACAGAGGTTTCCCAGAGTGTTGCTTTTCTCGAGAAAAGAGCGCTTTACAGCGCTTTCTGGCTGCTAGAGACATGCAGAAAGAGCAAGTGTGGCAGAATGTGTTCCAAAGCAGCTGGAGCTACCACGGGCTCCGGACAGGCTTATTTTCACTTGGAGAACACAGAAAACACACCAAGGTGCTGCTGCAAGCAAAGTTACAGAGGTTTCCCAGAGTGTTGCTTTTCTCGAGAAAAGAGCGCTTTACAGCGCTTTCTGGCTGCTAGAGACATGCAGAAAGAGCAAGTGTGGCAGAATGTGTTCCAAAGCAGCTGGAGCTACCACGGGCTCCGGACAGGCTTATTTTCACTTGGAGAACACAGAAAACACACCAAGGTGCTGCTGCAAGCAAAGTTACAGAGGTTTCCCAGAGTGTTGCTTTTCTCGAGAAAAGAGCGCTTTACAGCGCTTTCTGGCTGCTAGAGACATGCAGAAAGAGCAAGTGTGGCAGAATGTGTTCCAAAGCAGCTGGAGCTACCACGGGCTCCGGACAGGCTTATTTTCACTTGGAGAACACAGAAAACACACCAAGGTGCTGCTGCAAGCAAAGTTACAGAGGTTTCCCAGAGTGTTGCTTTTCTCGAGAAAAGAGCGCTTTACAGCGCTTTCTGGCTGCTAGAGACATGCAGAAAGAGCAAGTGTGGCAGAATGTGTTCCAAAGCAGCTGGAGCTACCACGGGCTCCGGACAGGCTTATTTTCACTTGGAGAACACAGAAAACACACCAAGGTGCTGCTGCAAGCAAAGTTACAGAGGTTTCCCAGAGTGTTGCTTTTCTCGAGAAAAGAGCGCTTTACAGCGCTTTCTGGCTGCTAGAGACATGCAGAAAGAGCAAGTGTGGCAGAATGTGTTCCAAAGCAGCTGGAGCTACCACGGGCTCCGGACAGGCTTATTTTCACTTGGAGAACACAGAAAACACACCAAGGTGCTGCTGCAAGCAAAGTTACAGAGGTTTCCCAGAGTGTTGCTTTTCTCGAGAAAAGAGCGCTTTACAGCGCTTTCTGGCTGCTAGAGACATGCAGAAAGAGCAAGTGTGGCAGAATGTGTTCCAAAGCAGCTGGAGCTACCACGGGCTCCGGACAGGCTTATTTTCACTTGGAGAACACAGAAAACACACCAAGGTGCTGCTGCAAGCAAAGTTACAGAGGTTTCCCAGAGTGTTGCTTTTCTCGAGAAAAGAGCGCTTTACAGCGCTTTCTGGCTGCTAGAGACATGCAGAAAGAGCAAGTGTGGCAGAATGTGTTCCAAAGCAGCTGGAGCTACCACGGGCTCCGGACAGGCTTATTTTCACTTGGAGAACACAGAAAACACACCAAGGTGCTGCTGCAAGCAAAGTTACAGAGGTTTCCCAGAGTGTTGCTTTTCTCGAGAAAAGAGCGCTTTACAGCGCTTTCTGGCTGCTAGAGACATGCAGAAAGAGCAAGTGTGGCAGAATGTGTTCCAAAGCAGCTGGAGCTACCACGGGCTCCGGACAGGCTTATTTTCACTTGGAGAACACAGAAAACACACCAAGGTGCTGCTGCAAGCAAAGTTACAGAGGTTTCCCAGAGTGTTGCTTTTCTCGAGAAAAGAGCGCTTTACAGCGCTTTCTGGCTGCTAGAGACATGCAGAAAGAGCAAGTGTGGCAGAATGTGTTCCAAAGCAGCTGGAGCTACCACGGGCTCCGGACAGGCTTATTTTCACTTGGAGAACACAGAAAACACACCAAGGTGCTGCTGCAAGCAAAGTTACAGAGGTTTCCCAGAGTGTTGCTTTTCTCGAGAAAAGAGCGCTTTACAGCGCTTTCTGGCTGCTAGAGACATGCAGAAAGAGCAAGTGTGGCAGAATGTGTTCCAAAGCAGCTGGAGCTACCACGGGCTCCGGACAGGCTTATTTTCACTTGGAGAACACAGAAAACACACCAAGGTGCTGCTGCAAGCAAAGTTACAGAGGTTTCCCAGAGTGTTGCTTTTCTCGAGAAAAGAGCGCTTTACAGCGCTTTCTGGCTGCTAGAGACATGCAGAAAGAGCAAGTGTGGCAGAATGTGTTCCAAAGCAGCTGGAGCTACCACGGGCTCCGGACAGGCTTATTTTCACTTGGAGAACACAGAAAACACACCAAGGTGCTGCTGCAAGCAAAGTTACAGAGGTTTCCCAGAGTGTTGCTTTTCTCGAGAAAAGAGCGCTTTACAGCGCTTTCTGGCTGCTAGAGACATGCAGAAAGAGCAAGTGTGGCAGAATGTGTTCCAAAGCAGCTGGAGCTACCACGGGCTCCGGACAGGCTTATTTTCACTTGGAGAACACAGAAAACACACCAAGGTGCTGCTGCAAGCAAAGTTACAGAGGTTTCCCAGAGTGTTGCTTTTCTCGAGAAAAGAGCGCTTTACAGCGCTTTCTGGCTGCTAGAGACATGCAGAAAGAGCAAGTGTGGCAGAATGTGTTCCAAAGCAGCTGGAGCTACCACGGGCTCCGGACAGGCTTATTTTCACTTGGAGAACACAGAAAACACACCAAGGTGCTGCTGCAAGCAAAGTTACAGAGGTTTCCCAGAGTGTTGCTTTTCTCGAGAAAAGAGCGCTTTACAGCGCTTTCTGGCTGCTAGAGACATGCAGAAAGAGCAAGTGTGGCAGAATGTGTTCCAAAGCAGCTGGAGCTACCACGGGCTCCGGACAGGCTTATTTTCACTTGGAGAACACAGAAAACACACCAAGGTGCTGCTGCAAGCAAAGTTACAGAGGTTTCCCAGAGTGTTGCTTTTCTCGAGAAAAGAGCGCTTTACAGCGCTTTCTGGCTGCTAGAGACATGCAGAAAGAGCAAGTGTGGCAGAATGTGTTCCAAAGCAGCTGGAGCTACCACGGGCTCCGGACAGGCTTATTTTCACTTGGAGAACACAGAAAACACACCAAGGTGCTGCTGCAAGCAAAGTTACAGAGGTTTCCCAGAGTGTTGCTTTTCTCGAGAAAAGAGCGCTTTACAGCGCTTTCTGGCTGCTAGAGACATGCAGAAAGAGCAAGTGTGGCAGAATGTGTTCCAAAGCAGCTGGAGCTACCACGGGCTCCGGACAGGCTTATTTTCACTTGGAGAACACAGAAAACACACCAAGGTGCTGCTGCAAGCAAAGTTACAGAGGTTTCCCAGAGTGTTGCTTTTCTCGAGAAAAGAGCGCTTTACAGCGCTTTCTGGCTGCTAGAGACATGCAGAAAGAGCAAGTGTGGCAGAATGTGTTCCAAAGCAGCTGGAGCTACCACGGGCTCCGGACAGGCTTATTTTCACTTGGAGAACACAGAAAACACACCAAGGTGCTGCTGCAAGCAAAGTTACAGAGGTTTCCCAGAGTGTTGCTTTTCTCGAGAAAAGAGCGCTTTACAGCGCTTTCTGGCTGCTAGAGACATGCAGAAAGAGCAAGTGTGGCAGAATGTGTTCCAAAGCAGCTGGAGCTACCACGGGCTCCGGACAGGCTTATTTTCACTTGGAGAACACAGAAAACACACCAAGGTGCTGCTGCAAGCAAAGTTACAGAGGTTTCCCAGAGTGTTGCTTTTCTCGAGAAAAGAGCGCTTTACAGCGCTTTCTGGCTGCTAGAGACATGCAGAAAGAGCAAGTGTGGCAGAATGTGTTCCAAAGCAGCTGGAGCTACCACGGGCTCCGGACAGGCTTATTTTCACTTGGAGAACACAGAAAACACACCAAGGTGCTGCTGCAAGCAAAGTTACAGAGGTTTCCCAGAGTGTTGCTTTTCTCGAGAAAAGAGCGCTTTACAGCGCTTTCTGGCTGCTAGAGACATGCAGAAAGAGCAAGTGTGGCAGAATGTGTTCCAAAGCAGCTGGAGCTACCACGGGCTCCGGACAGGCTTATTTTCACTTGGAGAACACAGAAAACACACCAAGGTGCTGCTGCAAGCAAAGTTACAGAGGTTTCCCAGAGTGTTGCTTTTCTCGAGAAAAGAGCGCTTTACAGCGCTTTCTGGCTGCTAGAGACATGCAGAAAGAGCAAGTGTGGCAGAATGTGTTCCAAAGCAGCTGGAGCTACCACGGGCTCCGGACAGGCTTATTTTCACTTGGAGAACACAGAAAACACACCAAGGTGCTGCTGCAAGCAAAGTTACAGAGGTTTCCCAGAGTGTTGCTTTTCTCGAGAAAAGAGCGCTTTACAGCGCTTTCTGGCTGCTAGAGACATGCAGAAAGAGCAAGTGTGGCAGAATGTGTTCCAAAGCAGCTGGAGCTACCACGGGCTCCGGACAGGCTTATTTTCACTTGGAGAACACAGAAAACACACCAAGGTGCTGCTGCAAGCAAAGTTACAGAGGTTTCCCAGAGTGTTGCTTTTCTCGAGAAAAGAGCGCTTTACAGCGCTTTCTGGCTGCTAGAGACATGCAGAAAGAGCAAGTGTGGCAGAATGTGTTCCAAAGCAGCTGGAGCTACCACGGGCTCCGGACAGGCTTATTTTCACTTGGAGAACACAGAAAACACACCAAGGTGCTGCTGCAAGCAAAGTTACAGAGGTTTCCCAGAGTGTTGCTTTTCTCGAGAAAAGAGCGCTTTACAGCGCTTTCTGGCTGCTAGAGACATGCAGAAAGAGCAAGTGTGGCAGAATGTGTTCCAAAGCAGCTGGAGCTACCACGGGCTCCGGACAGGCTTATTTTCACTTGGAGAACACAGAAAACACACCAAGGTGCTGCTGCAAGCAAAGTTACAGAGGTTTCCCAGAGTGTTGCTTTTCTCGAGAAAAGAGCGCTTTACAGCGCTTTCTGGCTGCTAGAGACATGCAGAAAGAGCAAGTGTGGCAGAATGTGTTCCAAAGCAGCTGGAGCTACCACGGGCTCCGGACAGGCTTATTTTCACTTGGAGAACACAGAAAACACACCAAGGTGCTGCTGCAAGCAAAGTTACAGAGGTTTCCCAGAGTGTTGCTTTTCTCGAGAAAAGAGCGCTTTACAGCGCTTTCTGGCTGCTAGAGACATGCAGAAAGAGCAAGTGTGGCAGAATGTGTTCCAAAGCAGCTGGAGCTACCACGGGCTCCGCACAGGCTTATTTTCACTTGGAGAACACAGAAAACACACCAAGGTGCTGCTGCAAGCAAAGTTACAGAGGTTTCCCAGAGTGTTGCTTTTCTCGAGAAAAGAGCGCTTTACAGCGCTTTCTGGCTGCTAGAGACATGCAGAAAGAGCAAGTGTGGCAGAATGTGTTCCAAAGCAGCTGGAGCTACCACGGGCTCCGGACAGGCTTATTTTCACTTGGAGAACACAGAAAACACACCAAGGTGCTGCTGCAAGCAAAGTTACAGAGGTTTCCCAGAGTGTTGCTTTTCTCGAGAAAAGAGCGCTTTACAGTCGCTTTCTGGCTGCTAGAGACATGCAGAAAGAGCAAGTGTGGCAGAATGTGTTCCAAAGCAGCTGGAGCTACCACGGGCTCCGGACAGGCTTATTTTCACTTGGAGAACACAGAAAACACACCAAGGTGCTGCTGCAAGCAAAGTTACAGAGGTTTCCCAGAGTGTTGCTTTTCTCGAGAAAAGAGCGCTTTACAGCGCTTTCTGGCTGCTAGAGACATGCAGAAAGAGCAAGTGTGGCAGAATGTGTTCCAAAGCAGCTGGAGCTACCACGGGCTCCGGACAGGCTTATTTTCACTTGGAGAACACAGAAAACACACCAAGGTGCTGCTGCAAGCAAAGTTACAGAGGTTTCCCAGAGTGTTGCTTTTCTCGAGAAAAGAGCGCTTTACAGCGCTTTCTGGCTGCTAGAGACATGCAGAAAGAGCAAGTGTGGCAGAATGTGTTCCAAAGCAGCTGGAGCTACCACGGGCTCCGGACAGGCTTATTTTCACTTGGAGAACACAGAAAACACACCAAGGTGCTGCTGCAAGCAAAGTTACAGAGGTTTCCCAGAGTGTTGCTTTTCTCGAGAAAAGAGCGCTTTACAGCGCTTTCTGGCTGCTAGAGACATGCAGAAAGAGCAAGTGTGGCAGAATGTGTTCCAAAGCAGCTGGAGCTACCACGGGCTCCGGACAGGCTTATTTTCACTTGGAGAACACAGAAAACACACCAAGGTGCTGCTGCAAGCAAAGTTACAGAGGTTTCCCAGAGTGTTGCTTTTCTCGAGAAAAGAGCGCTTTACAGCGCTTTCTGGCTGCTAGAGACATGCAGAAAGAGCAAGTGTGGCAGAATGTGTTCCAAAGCAGCTGGAGCTACCACGGGCTCCGGACAGGCTTATTTTCACTTGGAGAACACAGAAAACACACCAAGGTGCTGCTGCAAGCAAAGTTACAGAGGTTTCCCAGAGTGTTGCTTTTCTCGAGAAAAGAGCGCTTTACAGCGCTTTCTGGCTGCTAGAGACATGCAGAAAGAGCAAGTGTGGCAGAATGTGTTCCAAAGCAGCTGGAGCTACCACGGGCTCCGGACAGGCTTATTTTCACTTGGAGAACACAGAAAACACACCAAGGTGCTGCTGCAAGCAAAGTTACAGAGGTTTCCCAGAGTGTTGCTTTTCTCGAGAAAAGAGCGCTTTACAGCGCTTTCTGGCTGCTAGAGACATGCAGAAAGAGCAAGTGTGGCAGAATGTGTTCCAAAGCAGCTGGAGCTACCACGGGCTCCGGACAGGCTTATTTTCACTTGGAGAACACAGAAAACACACCAAGGTGCTGCTGCAAGCAAAGTTACAGAGGTTTCCCAGAGTGTTGCTTTTCTCGAGAAAAGAGCGCTTTACAGCGCTTTCTGGCTGCTAGAGACATGCAGAAAGAGCAAGTGTGGCAGAATGTGTTCCAAAGCAGCTGGAGCTACCACGGGCTCCGGACAGGCTTATTTTCACTTGGAGAACACAGAAAACACACCAAGGTGCTGCTGCAAGCAAAGTTACAGAGGTTTCCCAGAGTGTTGCTTTTCTCGAGAAAAGAGCGCTTTACAGCGCTTTCTGGCTGCTAGAGACATGCAGAAAGAGCAAGTGTGGCAGAATGTGTTCCAAAGCAGCTGGAGCTACCACGGGCTCCGGACAGGCTTATTTTCACTTGGAGAACACAGAAAACACACCAAGGTGCTGCTGCAAGCAAAGTTACAGAGGTTTCCCAGAGTGTTGCTTTTCTCGAGAAAAGAGCGCTTTACAGCGCTTTCTGGCTGCTAGAGACATGCAGAAAGAGCAAGTGTGGCAGAATGTGTTCCAAAGCAGCTGGAGCTACCACGGGCTCCGGACAGGCTTATTTTCACTTGGAGAACACAGAAAACACACCAAGGTGCTGCTGCAAGCAAAGTTACAGAGGTTTCCCAGAGTGTTGCTTTTCTCGAGAAAAGAGCGCTTTACAGCGCTTTCTGGCTGCTAGAGACATGCAGAAAGAGCAAGTGTGGCAGAATGTGTTCCAAAGCAGCTGGAGCTACCACGGGCTCCGGACAGGCTTATTTTCACTTGGAGAACACAGAAAACACACCAAGGTGCTGCTGCAAGCAAAGTTACAGAGGTTTCCCAGAGTGTTGCTTTTCTCGAGAAAAGAGCGCTTTACAGCGCTTTCTGGCTGCTAGAGACATGCAGAAAGAGCAAGTGTGGCAGAATGTGTTCCAAAGCAGCTGGAGCTACCACGGGCTCCCCACAGGCTTATTTTCACTTGGAGAACACAGAAAACACACCAAGGTGCTGCTGCAAGCAAAGTTACAGAGGTTTCCCAGAGTGTTGCTTTTCTCGAGAAAAGAGCGCTTTACAGCGCTTTCTGGCTGCTAGAGACATGCAGAAAGAGCAAGTGTGGCAGAATGTGTTCCAAAGCAGCTGGAGCTACCACGGGCTCCCCACAGGCTTATTTTCACTTGGAGAACACAGAAAACACACCAAGGTGCTGCTGCAAGCAAAGTTACAGAGGTTTCCCAGAGTGTTGCTTTTCTCGAGAAAAGAGCGCTTTACAGCGCTTTCTGGCTGCTAGAGACATGCAGAAAGAGCAAGTGTGGCAGAATGTGTTCCAAAGCAGCTGGAGCTACCACGGGCTCCCCACAGGCTTATTTTCACTTGGAGAACACAGAAAACACACCAAGGTGTTGCTGCAAGCAAAGTTACAGAGGTTTCCCAGAGTGTTGCTTTTCTCGAGAAAAGAGCGCTTTACAGTGCTTTCTGGCTGCTAGAGACATGCAGAAAGAGCAAGTGTGGCAGAATGTGTTCCAAAGCAGCTGGAGCTACCACGGGCTCCGGACAGGCTTATTTTCACTTGGAGAACACAGAAAACACACCAAGGTGCTGCTGCAAGCAAAGTTACAGAGGTTTCCCAGAGTGTTGCTTTTCTCGAGAAAAGAGCGCTTTACAGCGCTTTCTGGCTGCTAGAGACATGCAGAAAGAGCAAGTGTGGCAGAATGTGTTCCAAAGCAGCTGGAGCTACCACGGGCTCCGGACAGGCTTATTTTCACTTGGAGAACACAGAAAACACACCAAGGTGCTGCTGCAAGCAAAGTTACAGAGGTTTCCCAGAGTGTTGCTTTTCTCGAGAAAAGAGCGCTTTACAGCGCTTTCTGGCTGCTAGAGACATGCAGAAAGAGCAAGTGTGGCAGAATGTGTTCCAAAGCAGCTGGAGCTACCACGGGCTCCCCACAGGCTTATTTTCACTTGGAGAACACAGAAAACACACCAAGGTGCTGCTGCAAGCAAAGTTACAGAGGTTTCCCAGAGTGTTGCTTTTCTCGAGAAAAGAGCGCTTTACAGCGCTTTCTGGCTGCTAGAGACATGCAGAAAGAGCAAGTGTGGCAGAATGTGTTCCAAAGCAGCTGGAGCTACCACGGGCTCCGGACAGGCTTATTTTCACTTGGAGAACACAGAAAACACACCAAGGTGCTGCTGCAAGCAAAGTTACAGAGGTTTCCCAGAGTGTTGCTTTTCTCGAGAAAAGAGCGCTTTACAGCGCTTTCTGGCTGCTAGAGACATGCAGAAAGAGCAAGTGTGGCAGAATGTGTTCCAAAGCAGCTGGAGCTACCACGGGCTCCGGACAGGCTTATTTTCACTTGGAGAACACAGAAAACACACCAAGGTGCTGCTGCAAGCAAAGTTACAGAGGTTTCCCAGAGTGTTGCTTTTCTCGAGAAAAGAGCGCTTTACAGCGCTTTCTGGCTGCTAGAGACATGCAGAAAGAGCAAGTGTGGCAGAATGTGTTCCAAAGCAGCTGGAGCTACCACGGGCTCCGGACAGGCTTATTTTCACTTGGAGAACACAGAAAACACACCAAGGTGCTGCTGCAAGCAAAGTTACAGAGGTTTCCCAGAGTGTTGCTTTTCTCGAGAAAAGAGCGCTTTACAGCGCTTTCTGGCTGCTAGAGACATGCAGAAAGAGCAAGTGTGGCAGAATGTGTTCCAAAGCAGCTGGAGCTACCACGGGCTCCCGACAGGCTTATTTTCACTTGGAGAACACAGAAAACACACCAAGGTGCTGCTGCAAGCAAAGTTACAGAGGTTTCCCAGAGTGTTGCTTTTCTCGAGAAAAGAGCGCTTTACAGCGCTTTCTGGCTGCTAGAGACATGCAGAAAGAGCAAGTGTGGCAGAATGTGTTCCAAAGCAGCTGGAGCTACCACGGGCTCCCGACAGGCTTATTTTCACTTGGAGAACACAGAAAACACACCAAGGTGCTGCTGCAAGCAAAGTTACAGAGGTTTCCCAGAGTGTTGCTTTTCTCGAGAAAAGAGCGCTTTACAGCGCTTTCTGGCTGCTAGAGACATGCAGAAAGAGCAAGTGTGGCAGAATGTGTTCCAAAGCAGCTGGAGCTACCACGGGCTCCGGACAGGCTTATTTTCACTTGGAGAACACAGAAAACACACCAAGGTGCTGCTGCAAGCAAAGTTACAGAGGTTTCCCAGAGTGTTGCTTTTCTCGAGAAAAGAGCGCTTTACAGCGCTTTCTGGCTGCTAGAGACATGCAGAAAGAGCAAGTGTGGCAGAATGTGTTCCAAAGCAGCTGGAGCTACCACGGGCTCCCCACAGGCTTATTTTCACTTGGAGAACACAGAAAACACACCAAGGTGCTGCTGCAAGCAAAGTTACAGAGGTTTCCCAGAGTGTTGCTTTTCTCGAGAAAAGAGCGCTTTACAGCGCTTTCTGGCTGCTAGAGACATGCAGAAAGAGCAAGTGTGGCAGAATGTGTTCCAAAGCAGCTGGAGCTACCACGGGCTCCGGACAGGCTTATTTTCACTTGGAGAACACAGAAAACACACCAAGGTGCTGCTGCAAGCAAAGTTACAGAGGTTTCCCAGAGTGTTGCTTTTCTCGAGAAAAGAGCGCTTTACAGCGCTTTCTGGCTGCTAGAGACATGCAGAAAGAGCAAGTGTGGCAGAATGTGTTCCAAAGCAGCTGGAGCTACCACGGGCTCCGGACAGGCTTATTTTCACTTGGAGAACACAGAAAACACACCAAGGTGCTGCTGCAAGCAAAGTTACAGAGGTTTCCCATAGTGTTGCTTTTCTCGAGAAAAGAGCGCTTTACAGCGCTTTCTGGCTGCTAGAGACATGCAGAAAGAGCAAGTGTGGCAGAATGTGTTCCAAAGCAGCTGGAGCTACCACGGGCTCCCCACAGGCTTATTTTCACTTGGAGAACACAGAAAACACACCAAGGTGCTGCTGCAAGCAAAGTTACAGAGGTTTCCCAGAGTGTTGCTTTTCTCGAGAAAAGAGCGCTTTACAGCGCTTTCTGGCTGCTAGAGACATGCAGAAAGAGCAAGTGTGGCAGAATGTGTTCCAAAGCAGCTGGAGCTACCACGGGCTCCCGACAGGCTTATTTTCACTTGGAGAACACAGAAAACACACCAAGGTGCTGCTGCAAGCAAAGTTACAGAGGTTTCCCAGAGTGTTGCTTTTCTCGAGAAAAGAGCGCTTTACAGCGCTTTCTGGCTGCTAGAGACATGCAGAAAGAGCAAGTGTGGCAGAATGTGTTCCAAAGCAGCTGGAGCTACCACGGGCTCCCCACAGGCTTATTTTCACTTGGAGAACACAGAAAACACACCAAGGTGCTGCTGCAAGCAAAGTTACAGAGGTTTCCCAGAGTGTTGCTTTTCTCGAGAAAAGAGCGCTTTACAGCGCTTTCTGGCTGCTAGAGACATGCAGAAAGAGCAAGTGTGGCAGAATGTGTTCCAAAGCAGCTGGAGCTACCACGGGCTCCGGACAGGCTTATTTTCACTTGGAGAACACAGAAAACACACCAAGGTGCTGCTGCAAGCAAAGTTACAGAGGTTTCCCAGAGTGTTGCTTTTCTCGAGAAAAGAGCGCTTTACAGCGCTTTCTGGCTGCTAGAGACATGCAGAAAGAGCAAGTGTGGCAGAATGTGTTCCAAAGCAGCTGGAGCTACCACGGGCTCCCGACAGGCTTATTTTCACTTGGAGAACACAGAAAACACACCAAGGTGCTGCTGCAAGCAAAGTTACAGAGGTTTCCCAGAGTGTTGCTTTTCTCGAGAAAAGAGCGCTTTACAGCGCTTTCTGGCTGCTAGAGACATGCAGAAAGAGCAAGTGTGGCAGAATGTGTTCCAAAGCAGCTGGAGCTACCACGGGCTCCGCACAGGCTTATTTTCACTTGGAGAACACAGAAAACACACCAAGGTGCTGCTGCAAGCAAAGTTACAGAGGTTTCCCAGAGTGTTGCTTTTCTCGAGAAAAGAGCGCTTTACAGCGCTTTCTGGCTGCTAGAGA